>NC_142957.1:16270937-16315937 GCF_046866305.1 Octopus bimaculoides
ATCAGTGGCAATATCATAAAACATTGGAAACAGAAATAGCTGGTTAAGGTCAAACAACTGACAAGCAAATCTGTGGTATTAAGCAGAATATTTGCTGTAGCCCATCTTTTTATACCAAGACAAAACAATGTACATGATAACACTTCCAATCAGTTAAGATCAGAAGCCATGAGAGCCATTGCCTGGTACTGCATCAGGGCATTTACTGGTACTGCATCAGGGTATTACCTGGTATTATATCACAGCCTTTATTATTATTATTATTATTATTATTATTATTATTGTTGTTGTTGTTGTTGTTGTTGTTGTTGTTCTTATTATTATTATTGTTGTTATTATTATTATTATTATTATTATTATTATTATTATTATTATTATCATTATTACTTTCATTATCATCTTCTTTCAATTCTGTTTCCATTTCTCGTCAAGTGTCTTCCTGACACCTAGGGTAGAGAAATGCACTGTATGCATTGGTAGGCCAGTAAAATAAATACACCAGATTGTGGTAGAGAAAACGAGAATGACAGAGAGAAATAAATTTTTTTTAAATAAAAAAAAAAAGTAAACAAAGAATCGCCCACGGTATGTTTATATTGAATGTGGATGCAATAAATTGCTTATAATTACTGGTAATAACATAAGTTATGCAGGTAAGGGGAGGAATTAAAACATTATTTTAGTGGTAATTTATTTTACAAAAGTATAGCCTAGGCTAGGGTGTGCCCTATGCACTCGTGTGTCTTATAGGCCATCAAATACGGTAATTTATCAACCCCGAAAGGATGAAAGGTAAAGTCAACGTCAGCAGAATTTGAACTCAGAATGTAAGGACAGACAAAATGCTACTAAATATTTCGTCTGGTGTGTTAATGATTCTACCAGCTTGCCACCTTAATAATATCAATATTAAGAAGAAGAAGAAGAAGAAGAGGGAAGGAAGGAGAAGGAAAGAAATGAAAGAAGATGAAGAAAGAAAAAGGTTTTAATAAGAGACGTGCTGACAATCTATCGCTCTGCAGTCATCTTGTACTTTTAGACTATATTGTATTGTATTACAAATGCTTCCATTCAATTTCTCAATTACAATCTTGCTGTTACATGTCTTTGTTTGATGTTGGATTTTAGGTACCTAATAAGTGATACCATAACATATAGTAATACTTAGATATTCCATCTATATAGAACAGATCAAGAAAAGTTTTTTTTAATAATACTCAAAACTGCTTTCCTTGCAATTCGTTAATGTTTCTTCCATATAATTCTTGATATAAACACCTGCTCCACATTGGTCTCTACAATCATAGTTTCATCAAATGCTAGATTTAGAAAACCAGAAATTTCTTATCATCATTGCCATCACTGTTGTCATCATGACCACCGTCATCATGACCACCGTCATCATAATCAGTCTCACTATTGTTGCTGTCACCATAATTTTCAATGTCCCTTTACCCCTTAATAAAAGAATGCATATATGTAATCTTACATATACTCACCCTAAAATTCAGAAGTACCATCAACTGAGACTTGAGAATTAATCCTTTTAGTTTACCATATGTCTCCAGACTTCCCTGCAAACAAACAAACAAACAAACAAAAAAAAAAACAGTATATCCATGTATAGAATTGATGTATAAACATTAACAAAATAATTTCATGGCCCCGTGCCAGTAGCACATAAAAGCACCCACTACACTCTCAGAGTGGTTGGTGTTAGGAAGGGCATCCAGCTGTAGGAACCTTGTCAGATCAGACTGGAGCCTGGTGTAGCCTCCTGGCTTGCCAGTCCTCAGTCAAACTGTCCAACCCATGCCAGCATGGAAAGCGGACATTAAACAATGATGATGATGATAGCCTGTGAGGTATATTTTTTAATAACCTGGTATGGAGTTTAATAACCTGGTATGTGTTTAACAGCAGATCTGCTTTCTCAAATATAGAAAGTGTTTCATTCGGGGCATCATTTGAATTTAATGAAATGTTAATTAATCATTATGAGCTTAAGTAATTATCTGCTTGTTCCTGGTGCACAAGGCTAAATATATCATTGCCATAATCATCATCATCATATATATATATATATATATATATATACATACACAAACGTATATACATGAATATATGTGTCTATCTTTTTATGTGTGTGTGGTATATGTATATGAAGTATGTTTGTATGTATGTATGTATAGACAGATAGATAGAAAAATAAGTAGAGAGCTAAATGAATATAGATAGATGGATGGATGGATGGATGGATGGATGGATAGTTAGATATATAGATAGAGTAATAGGTAGATAGATGAATAAATAGATAGATAGATAGACAGACTGACAGATAAACGGTTTAGTTTATTTAATTTTCTCCTGAAGCCTCACAAGCTTGAGTTTTTCACATGACAACATTCCAAAAGTAGATATTACAACTTGAATACTTCAAGACTTCTGCCTCTGTTTTGTTCTCTCTCTTAATGAATGCAATTAAAATAGATTAATTACCCACACAGATTACAATAAACAAACAAGCACCTAACGATAAATAAATAACAAGTAGGAAAATCTCATACAAGCCTTGACATTATCATTAATCAGATCAACAAAAGTAATATCTTCATTGTGTTCGTCAGCACAAACAAAGACAAATGCATGACAATGTTTAGAGATTAATGCAATGAGAAAGTAAACTAAATTTTCAAATTCTTGGAAGCTGGTACATAAATATTAATGACATGTAAAGACACTTTATTTCATTACACAGCCATGATATACTAGAATGTATAGTGAACATTTTTGTGAGTCAGTACTGTGTTCTACTATGTTAGCAGTGCTATTAAATCATTTGTTAAGGTCATCTTTACAAATTTCCTATAGAAATTATATAACTAGCACTGAGCCTTGTAAAAAAGTGTGTGAATCTGAGAGGGGAATATGTTGAATAAAATCATAATTAACTGATTCACCTGTATTTTCTTTTACCTTAAGCCAGGAACTTTTCAACACCTCATATATATATATGTATATATATATATATATATATATATATATCATCATCATCATCGTTTAACGTCCGCTTTCCATGCTAGCATGGGTTGGACGATTTGACTGAGGACTGGTGAAACCGGATGGCAACACCAGGCTCCAGTCTAATTTGGCAGAGTTTCTACAGCTGCATGCCCTTCCTAAGGCCAACCACTCAGAGAGTGTAGTGGGTGCTTTTACGTGTCACCCGCACGAAAACGGCCACCCTCGAAATGGTGTCTTTTATGTGCCACCCGCACAAGCCAGTCCAGGGGCACTGGCAACGATCTCACTCGAAAATCCTACGGGAGCCAGTCAGGCGGTACTGGCAACGGCCACGCTCAAAATGGTGCATCTCATGTGCCACCCGCACAAGAGCCAGTCCAGGGGCACTGGCAACGATCTTATTTGGCTTGCCGGGTCTTCTCACGCACAGCACATTTCCAAAGGTCTCGGTCAGTAGTCATCGCCTCGGTGAGGCCCAATGTACGAAGGTCTTGCCTCACCACCTCAGCCCAGGTCTTCCTGGGCCTACCTCTTCCACGGGTTCCCTCAACTGTCAGGGTGTGGCACTTTTTCACGCATGGCACTTTTTCACGCATGGCACTTTTATATATATATATATATATATATATATATATATATATATAAAAACAAATAGTAAATGAGTATATGCATATATACGTACAGGTATGTGCGTACCGACATCCACCTGTATGTATAGGTGCATATCTGGGTAAAGGACATTGCAAACAAAACGTAGACGAGAAAACACACAAGCTACATAGAGAACATTCTACTTCATCAGCTGCCCCCGTTTTAACACCGGCGTTTCGAAGAGCTGGGCAGGACGCATCGTTAAAACAGCTCTTCCCATAGACCGCAAATTAAATTTGTATACACAAATTAAATCTTGGCATGGAGGAATGTAGTGGCGGACAAAAAACAAGACAGGAAAACAAACAGAAAAGGCTTTATGGCCAGACTAGAAAAATTATTTGTGTATGAACGCTGTGAGGCACGAACTTGAAAGGGATGAAGTAGTTACGCGTGTTTGTATATATATATACACACATACACACACACACACACACACACACACACACACACACACACACACATATATATATATATATATATATATATATATATATATATATATACATATATATGTGTGTGTGTGTGTGTGTGTGTGTGTGTATTTAAAAACATGAATAGAAATATCTTTCCTGATAATTTTCCCCCTTTAATAGTTATATATATACATACATATAAATACATACATATAAATACATATATATATATATGTACATACATACATACACACACACTCACACACACAGTATTTTGTCGCCTCCATTTTTCCATAGTTGTTCAACAAAAATATTTGCATGTAGATTTCTTTAATTATCTCCATTCTTCAACTTAAAGCAACCCGACACATCATACCACAACACCTTGGTGATTCTTTTTCTCCTTTCCAGAACCATAATTGTCAACAAATAACACTGTGATGTCATTACTATGGCATCACTACTGGTATGTATTACTTGCTAATTATTCTTCATTGCACAGGTAGGTCACATTGTAGCCAGAACAGGAAAAGAGAATATATATATATATATATATATAAAAAGAAAAAATAGCTGAACATAACACTAATTAAATTACAAGAAACTTGGTCAGAAAAAAGAGAGCATTGACATGGTTTCAGTAAGAGCTGATGGATTTGTAGATGAATCACTGGATAGGTGGATATATAATTAAATGAATGGATGGTGGAGGGATGGAGGTAGAAGATAGATGGAGGGATGGAGAGGATAGATAGGGGGAGGGACGAATGGCTAGATAGAGGCGAGTGGGAGAGAAGGAGAGAAAAAGGGAGGGAGAAGAGAATGGTTGAATGAATGGATTGATGGATGGATGGGTGAAGGGTTTGATGTAATAAGGAACAGGGGTGAGGGAGGGGGATGCGTGGAAGAATGGTTAGGAGATAGCTGGATGCACAAGAGGATGGATGGATGGATGGATGGATGAATGGGTGGACAGACAGAAGGAAAGAAGAACAGATTGAGCAAGGGATGGACAGATGAGCAGATAAACAGTTGGATGTATGGATAGGTACGTGAATGCTTGGCTGAGTGGCTAGATGGGTAGATAGACAGGTGGACAGATGCCTGTATAGAGCAATGGATGGATGTCTAGACAGATGGATGCTTTCATCCTACAAAACCACACAAATAATTCAAAGAGCTAATTTCCTCATCTAAACCACATTTTGTGTTTCATATTATGCATATGTGTTTAGTTCTTTGTTCTCTGCCTTGTTGCTCACATCCGATGTTTAAAAGGTCTTAAAATTTAAATAGGTTTCATATAAATCAGTACAGGCTTGGCTGTGTGGTAAGGAGTGCTTCCCAACCGCATGGTTCTGGGTTCAGTCCCACTGTGTGGCACTTTGGGCAAGTGCCTTCTATTATAGCCTTGGGCCAACCAAAGCATTGTGAGTGGATTTGGTTGATGGAGACTGAAAGAAGCCCATTGTGTGTGTGTTTGTGTGTATGCGTCTTTGTGCTTGTGTCCTACCACTGCTTGACAAATGGTGTTAGTTTGGTTACAGCCCTCTTTCTCGCTCGCTCTTTTTCTCTCTTTCTTTCTCTCACACACACACAAACCTATAAAAGAGTTAAAGGACAACAAAATAAAAAACACACCTCCCATCACAAACCTACCGAGTCTGAATCGTTTTCCACTTCCACCACTGGGAATCCGCATGAAGTTTCCACTTTGAGGAGATCCACAATTTTACCCACTGAACAAATGGTTGGAAGACAAACCACTGGCTTGCTCATGATGTCACTGAAATATTGAGACAAAGAGTAAATATATATATGTATATATATATGTATATATATATGTATATGCTCATATACGAGGCTGTGCTGAAAAGTTCCTGGCATTGAGTAAAAGAAGATAGAGAAGAATCAGTTAATTATGATTTTATTCAACATATTCCCCTCTCAGATTCACACTTATTGCAGCACTCCCTCAGTTTTTCTAAGCCCTGTAAAAAAACTCAGAAGGTTGGGCCTCCAACCAGGCCTTTCAAGATACCCTTAAAGCCAGAAACTTTTAAGTGTCACCTCATGTGTATATATATATATATATATATTATATATGTGCGTGTGTGTGTGTGTATATATGTATATATATATATATATATATAAATATATATATATATATATATAAATATATATATATATATATATAAATATATATATATGATGTGTTAGACCGTTAAAATCTACAGTACCTTGCTTTGACATCTTCAAACATTGGCGGAGGTTCCGAGGGGAGCATTGGTATACCGGCAACATGGATGTTCATCTCATACAGACCCTAATAAGGAGAGAAAGGGGAAGGTTTATAACAATGACAAACGGATCTGGGTGAATTAATTCTTTTTCGGAACAGTGAATCTCGAAGCAGATAATCTTTTTGTCATTTATCATTTACTTGTTTCGGTCATTAGATTACGGCCATGCTGGGGCACTGCCCTGGAGAATTTTAGTTCAATGAATTGAGGACCCGCCACTGCTTTTCATTTTTAAAACCCGGTACTTATTTTATTGGTCACTTTTGCCAAACAGGGATGTAAACACACCAACACCATTTGTCAAGTGGTCGTGGTAGGGGAAAAGACAGGTAGAAAGACACATGTAGATATATATACGACAGGAGGAGGAAGAGAAGGAGGAGGAGAAGAAGAAGAAGAAGAAGAATGTTAATAATAATAATAATAATAATTATTATTATTATTTCTATTCTAGGCATGAGGCTTTGAAAATTTGGTGGGGGGGGGATGGGGCTAGTTGATTACATTGACACCAGTGCATAACTGGTACTTATTTCATTGACCCTGGAGGGATGAAAGGCAAAGTCGACCTCGGCGGAATTTGAACTCAGAACATAGCAGCAGACAAAAGATCGCTAAACATTTCACCTGGCGTGCTAACGATTCTGCCAGCTTTCCACCTTAATAATAATAATAATAATAATAATAATAATAATAATAATAATAATAATAATAATAATAATAATAATGATGATGATGATGATGATGATGATGATGATAATAATAATAATAATAGCAATAATAATAATAATAATAATAATAATAATAACGATGATAATAATAATAATAGCAATAATAATAATAATAATAATAACGATAATATATTCCCATGGTTGACTCTTTATCTAGACATAGAATATCAAATGTTGCCTCCTTTTTGAATACTTCTCCATAGATATTTATAAGTATATCAGTCTTTTGATCATGAATTTTCAACCTTTACTTTCTTTCAAAACTCCATCATTCAGACCATTCATTTCCATCACCGCTTTTGATTGAACTTTCATTAATTACCATGATGCATTGCTATGTATCTTTGCTCCTTTTTTCACCTGAATTATCTTTCTTCTTAAATATCTTTCTTCTTCAAATCTTTGTTAGTTGTATGAAAAACATAACCACTCAATTTTTATATCTGCTTTGCAAGGTTCCTTATCTGAATTCATGTGTTGAAACAAAATTTGTTGTGCCTGGAGAGAGTCATTGTGCCTTAATTTAACACACTCACTGGTTCAATTTCCACTCGTTTATTTATTTCTTCTATTTATTCCTTCTATTGATTCAAGGGAAATCAAAATCGGAGTCATAGCCAGTACCGCCTGACTAGCACCTGTGCTGGTGGCACGTAATAAGCACCATCTGAGCGGGGGGGGGGGGGGTTGATACTAGTGTCGCCTGACTGACTCCCCATACCGGTGGCACATAAAAAGCACCATGCAAATGTGGTTGATGCCAGTGCCCCCTGACTGGCTCCTGTGCCAGTGGCATGTAAAAATCACTCTCTGAATGTGGTCGATGCTAGTACCCACTGACTGGCGCCCATGCCGGTGGCAGGTAAAAAAACACCCACTACTCTCTCGGAGTTGTTGGCATTAGGAAGGGCATCCAGCTGTAGAAACCTTACCAGATCAGATTGAAACCTAGGGCAGCCTCCTGGCTTGCCAGTCCTCAGTCAAACTGTCCAACCCATGCCAGCATGGAAAGCAGACATTAAACAATGATGATGATTCATTCCAGAAAGCTCTTTTGTCTCTGCGTTAGCGACCATATCAATGGGTTTTGACTCTGATCATCCGTTATTCAAGCTCTGTTCCTTCTGGGTTTTTTTTTTTTTATGTGAGATATTTTGATGCAAGATTTTGTTGTGTGTGTGTCTGTGTGTGATCATCATCATCATCATCATCATCATCGTTTAGCGTCCGCTTTCCATGCTAGCATGGGTTGGACGATTTGACTGAGGACTGGTGAAACCGGATGGCAACACCAGGCTCCAATCTTAATTTGGCAGAGTTTCTACAGCTGGATGCCCTTCCTAACGCCAACCACTCAGAGAGTGTAGTGTGTGCTTTTGTGTGTCACCCTCACGAAAACGGCCACGCTCGAAATGGTGTCTTTTATGTGCCACCCGCACAAGAGCCAGTCCAGGGGCACTGGCAACGATCTCACTTGGCTTGCCGGGTCTTCTCACGCACAGCACATTTCCGTGAGAAGACCCGGCAAGCCAAGTGAGATCGTTGCCAGATGGCTACGTAAAGCTTCTGAAGACTGTGGTAAAATCATGGCTAGAGGAGACATAAAGGAAAGTCATAAGGATACAAATACAAACACACACACACACACACACGTTGCTCTAGCACTACTGGTAACATATAATCCAGCATAACCTGTTGCATGCTCGGCTCATTGGTGATTAAACTAGCAACCCCACCATGCTTGTTTTCTTGGTGAGGAGAAAGATTTTTTCAGCTTTATGGGATGAAAAACAAGAGCTATTAAAGGGTGGAGGTACCCATGAAAGTCAACAGCCATCCAATAGTGTCAAGGGTAGATGGATTTCACTAGTCAATGGGAGGTAATCCATCAAGGACAGTGGTTTTCAACCAGGGTTCATATAAGGTTTTTGGAACTCCATGCAACAAGATAATAAATTGGGGATCTACAATAGTATTTTAAGGGCCACTGCTTTAGATGATGTATGTATTGGTATGTATTGCAAGAAACAGCTGGGTTCCTTTCTCTAACATTTTACATAGTTCAACCTACACAAGTTAATGTGTGGAAACCAAAATAGGAATTTTGAAAGAAGTTTCTATAAAACTAGTTTTTAAACATCGAATGGCTATGGGGGTCCACAAGAATGAAATAGTAATCGAAGGGGTCCATAGATAAAGAATGGTTGAGAACCCCTGCTTTAGATGTATGTGTTGTCCATAGTTTAATCTACACAAGTTAATGTGTGGAAACCAAAATAGGAATTTTGAAAGAAGTTTCTATAAAACTAATTCTTAAACATCGAATGGCTAAGGGCACCCACCAGAATAAAATAGTAATCGAAGGGGTCCATAGATAAGAAATGGTTGAGTACTCCTACTTTAGATGTATGTGTTGTCCATAGTTTAATCTACACAAGTTAATGTGTGGAAACCAAAATAGGAATTTTGAAAGAAGTTAAAAACTAGTTTTTAAACATCGAATGGCTATGGGGGTCCACCAGAGTAAAATAGTAATCAGAGGGGACCGTAAATAAAAATAATGGTTGAGAACCCCCGGGCCAGGTGAAGAAATCTCTGGAATAAAAACCATTCAACAAAGACTTGCAATCAGCTGATAATATTTTGCACAGAAAAAAATGATGACATGACAATATTATAGTTTCACCTTTGGATGTCTAATTATTTTTATATATGTTTATATATATTTGTATATATATAAATATATTTATATATAATTACCCTTTAATAGCAATAAATGCCTTCCTCCTCCACTTTACCAAAACGTTAACCCCTGACCTCTCACGCCAAACCTACCCTGAAGCAAAATAATACCAGCCTATTATCTTTTATCTTAATCATTATATTAATTTTTACTTTTGCTCTCATTCTTTCTATTTCCAATATCTATCCTCTTCCTTTCTTTTCTTTCGTTTCTCTCTTCTATTCACTCACTCACATCACGCCCACCTTTCTCCTTCATCTATCTGTCTATCATGATGTCTGTCTCTTTCACACTATACACCCACATGGATCATTTGTCTCACAAGTAAACCACCTAATTTATTACTTCAATCTGAATGCAACACTCTGTAGTACAAATATCTTGTTTTCAAAAGTTCTGAATTAAAATCTTCCACCAAACCTTAGTCACAATTGATGTTCCTAACACTAGCTTAATGATAACTAAGTTATTTTACTAAATTCTTTGTTGTATTTAAAATTAATTGAAAGAAACAGAGCATCTCAACAGAAATATGCTAACAAAAGGGTTAAAGTCACCATGATATTTTTAACCCTTTTGGTATCAACTCAGTTGAAACCACCTCTGGCTCTGTAGTACAAATGTCTTGTTTTCAAAAGTTCTAAATTAAAATCTTCCACCAAACCTTAGTCACAATTTATGTTCCTAACACTAGCTTAATGATAACTAAGTTATTTTACTAACTTCTTTGTTATATTTAAAATTAATTGAAAGAAACACAGAGCATCTCAACAGAAATATGCTAACAAAAGGGTTAAAGTCACCATGATATTTTTAATCCTTTTGATACCAGCCCAGCCAAAACCACCTCTGGCTCTGTAGTACAAATGTTTTGTTTTCAAAAGTTCTGAATTAAAATCTTCCACCAAACCTTAGTCACAATTTATGTTCCTAACACTAGCTTAATGATAACTAAGTCATTTTACTAAGTTCTTTGTTATATTTAAAATTAATTGAAAGAAACACAGAGCATCTCAGCAGAAATACGGTAACAAAAGGGTTAAAACTACTAAATTGACTCATAAGGTTTTTGTTACCCTGGGGTTACAGTAGAAGACACTTGTCCAAGGTGCCAGGCAGTGGGACTGAACCCAAGACTACATGGCTCCAAAGCAAGCTTCTTAACCCCCACAGCCCTGCAAAAAAAAAAAGAAAAGATCAAACACAGAGAAGATACTTAAACAAAAAGAATAGAAACTCGCTCTCGCCACCTACCGTTGAGAAAAAGTCTCCAACCCATTTGGATATAATAAGAACCATCATGAGAGGCAGTCCGAGAGTTATGTCACCGGTGCATTCAACCAGAATTACCATTATGCTGATTGTAGTGCGCACAATCCCACCGAGTTGAGACGCGGCCCCGAGGAGGGCGTATTTGCCTAAATTGTTTTTCTGGAATTGAAAAAAAGAAAAGGAAAAAGACAATGAATAGACAATGGAATACTCTTTTACTCCTTTTCTTGTTTCAGGCATTTGACTGCGGCCATGCTGGAGCACCTCCTTTAGTCGCACAAATCGACCCCCGATTGTGTGTGTGTGTGTGTGTGTGTGTGTGTGTGTATCAGGCATGTGCTGTCAGTAATTATAAAAACAAACATTAGCACACACACACGACATATATATAAAAGGAACACTCGATCAGTTACCATGATGAGGATCCCAGCTGATCCGATCAACGGAACAGCTTGCTCGTCAAATTAATGTAGTTCTCAGGCAGATTCGATGTGACACAGGGCGTGACAAGGCTGGCCCTTTGAAATACAGGTACTCCTCGTTTCTCCCAGCTGAGTGGACTGGAGCAACGTGAAATAAAGTGCCTTGCTCAAGGACACAACACGTCGCTGGGAACTGAACTCCCGATCGTGAGCAGAATGCCCTAACCACTAAGCCATATACCTTCACACACATATATATATGCACACACGTTCACACACATTTATTGGCATATATTTTGTTGTTGGCCCTCAAGGGTTCCAGTTGATCCGATCAACGGAACAGCCTGCTCGTGAAATTAATGTGCAAGTGGCTGAGCACTCCACAGACATGTGTACCCTTAACGTAGTTCTCCGGGGATATTCAGCGTGACACAGTGTGACAAGGCTGACCCTTTGAATTACAGGCACAACAGAAACAGGAAGAAAGAGTGAGAGAAAGTTGTGGTGAAAGAATACAGCAGGGTTCGCCACTATCCCCTGCCGGAGCCTCGTGGAGCTTTTAGGTGTTTTCGCTCAATAAACACTCACAACGCCCGGTCTGGGAATCAAAACCGCGATCCTATGACTGCGAGTTCGCTGCCCTAACCACTGGGCCATTGCGCCTCCACTAGCATATATTTCCTATGGTTATTACTTGTCAAGTTTATGGAAAGCATAATTCATCACAAATAAAATGTTCACAATTTATGTTCCTAGCATTTGCTTAATGATAGCTAAATTATTTTACTAAACTCTCTGTTATATTTAAAATTAACTGAAAGAAACACAGAGCATCTCAGGAGAAATATGCTAACAAAAGTGTTAAAGAAACATACAAATAAATAAAGATATATAGACAAGAGATATAAAGACAAGCGAAGACATAATGATATAGAGACATGGTTGACAATAAGATTCCTCCTTACCAAATGTGGGAAAATCTCCATGCATCCATAGCCAAGCAGCCGTCCCCAGATGGCCCCTATGGTCAGGGAAGGGATGAAGACCCCACTCGAGATACTCAGGCCATACGTCCAGACAGAGAGTAGAAAATATAGAACCAAAAATATAAGTAATGTGGTCACTTTGTAGGAACCTGCAAGAGAGAAGTAATAAAGGGGGTTTAGAGTTAGGACAGGTGGACACAGTATTTTATGGGGTTAGTAGATGGAATTAATCACTTAAGGGCAGGTAGAAGGTGTGACCAGCTGTGCCATGAGCATTTTACAGTTCCCTACACAGTAGATTCCAATTTCTCTCACCATCCATCCATTTATTCTTCACTTGAAAGATAAATTCATCTGCAACTTCCAAATTGTGCTTTCTGATCCCACAATTCTGACCTTTCTCTAACTAGAACCCTCTCCAAAAAACACCATAGTGTTCTCTTGGAATTAATTATATATGGAGGGGTTGAATGTAAGAGAAAGGGAGAGTAGAATCCACTGGGCCAAGCCACTGACAGTGCTACCACTTGCTTACCATCTTTGCAAACCCCTATTGAGTGGATTATTACTTGTATAAAATAACCTTTTTAAAGGCAAGCAGATTATTCATAAAAGGATTTACCTGATACAGGCGCAGGTGTGGCTGTATGGTAAGAAACTTGCTTCCCAACCACTTAGCTCCGGGTTCAGTCCCACTGCATGGCACCTTGGGCAAGTGTCTTCTGCTATAGCCTCAGGCCGACCAAAGTGGATTTGGTAGATGAAAACTGAAAGAAGCCCATTGTATATATGTATGCACATATCTATGTGTGTGTGTCTTTATATCAGTGTTTGTCACCTACCACTGCCTGACAATTGGTGCTGGTGTGTTTACGTCCCTGTTACTTAGCAGTTCAGCAAAAGAGAGTGATAGAATAAGTACTAGACTTTAAAAAAAAGTCTTGCAGTCGATTTGTTTGACTAAAACCCCTCAGGGCCGTGCCCCAGCATGGAAGCAATCAAGTGACTGAAACAAGTAAAAGATAAAGATATTGCATGTGTTTGAAAAACTTAAGACAGGGAAAGCAGCTGCACAAACACTCTGTTCCATTAGTTCTGTGTCAACCTGATATTTTTTACAATTTTTTTTTTTTATAAAATTAGTATCTTTTAATTTAGAATTTTTTTTTAGACATTGAGATTGCATACAGAAATAGTTCTTAAACTTATAAGTATGTGCACAATGCTCACCTATTTTGTCATGCAGCAGGCCTTTTAACGTAGATTCTGGTGTTGTTAGGAATAATGAGGTAAGTGAGTTATGTTGGTTATCTCCTTTGCAAAATACCTGAAAGATATAAATAAAATATGGATGAAATAAAACTTCCCACAACAGAAAGAGACATCACAAAGGGATAAATGATTATCTTATGAATTTCATTAGCTTACAGCTGTTTCTGCTGTGAGGTGCAGTGGACTCATAATTGAGTGCCTGAATAATGCCTTAGAGCTTCATCAGAGCCCCAAACATGAAGTACAGTTTATTTGGGAAAGAATTACACTTGTGCCTATATAGGAAACAGCATCAGATATATATATATATATATATATATATATATATATATATATATATATATATATATATATATATAAAGAGAGAGAGAGAGAGTAAGGGCTATTGATGCACACTTTGTGTTCATATATATATATATTTATATATCAAATTTATCTTCAGCTGTTTACTTGTTTCACTCATTAGACTGCGACCAAGCTGGGGCATCACTTATTTATTTTTCCTAAAATTTTCATTGTGCCTTGCAACCCCTCCAAGAGTCTATTGAACGATTATTGAAAAGGTTGCAAGATGCAATGAAAATTTTAAGAGAAATAAATGAGTGGAAACTTTACTGGTGAGTGTATTAAATTATAAGACACTAAAAGAGAATGACTCTCCCCAAACACAACAAAAACATTTCCCTTTTATCAAAAATAAGCCTCAAAGTTATACAGCCATTTTGTCTAGTAGCATTCATTCATTCAATAAATAATTTTTTTACATCACATATGTAGAATAAGCTGTAGGTTTTTCAAATAGCGAATTAAAACTTAAAATGAAAACATTGAAATAAATATATATTAATTTACCGTTAATGAAAATAGAGGCGAGAGAGAGTGAGAGACTGATGCAAATGAAAATGGGAAATTTCGTCAGCAACGAATTGATATTGTTTATTAAATCTACTCTGCAGTGAAAGCAACAAATATCTAAATTTGTGAAGAACTTGAAGTTCAAATATTCGATGAACTTCAGAAATCGAAATTAGAGGAAATTTCTTGGAACATGAATTTATAAATAAATTTCCGGGCACTCAAGCCTTTAATAATTGCTTTCTTTTAGTAACTGTTACATACCTAATTAATAAGCAACTTTCTCCATTATAATTTTGGAAATGTGCTGTGCGTGAGAAGACCCGGCAAGCCAAGTAGGATCGTTGCCAGTGCCCCTGGACTGGTTCTTGTGCGGGTGGCACATGAGATGCACCATTTTGAGCGTGGCCGTTGCCAGTACCGCCTGACTGGCTCCTGTAGGATTTTCGAGCGAGATCGTTGCCAGCACCCCTGGACTGGCTTGTGCGGGTGGCACATAAAAGACACCATTTCGAGCGTGGCCGTTTTCGTGCGGGTGACACGTAAAAGCACCCACTACACTCTCTGAGTGGTTGGCGTTAGGAAGGGCATCCAGCTGTAGAAACTCTGCCAAATCAGACTGGAGCCTGGTGTAGCCATCCGGTTTCACCAGTCCTCAGTCAAATCGTCCAACCCATGCTAGCATGGAAAGCGGACGTTAAACGATGATGATGATGATGATAATGATGATATATATATATATTAAAGGAGCACTCCATCGGTTTCAACGATGAGGGTCCCAGCTGATACGATTAACAGAACAGCTTGCTCATGACATTAATGTGCAAGTGGCTGAGCACTCCACAGATACATGTACCGTTAACATAGTTCTCAGGGAGATTCAGTGTGACACAGGTACTACGCATTTTTGCCAGCCGAGCGGACTGGAGTAACGTGAAATAAAGTGTCTTGCTCAAGATCACAACACACAGCCTGGTCCAGGAATTGAACTTACTACCTCATGGTTGTGAGCCTGACACTCTAACCACTGAGCCATGTGCCATCACATATATATATATATATATATATATATATATATATATATATATATATATATATATATATATATATATATATATATATATATATATATATATATATATATATATATATATATATATATATATATATATATATATATATATATATATATATATATATATATATATATATATATATATATATATATATATATATATATATATATATATATATATATATATATACCCATACATACCCATACATGCAAACATATATTTAAATTTATGTGTGTGTGTGTGTATGATGTATGTATATATATATATATATATATAAATATATATATATATATATATATATATATATATATATATATATATATATATATATATATATATATATACATATATACATATACATAATATATATATATATATATATATATATATATATATATATATATATATATATATATATATATATATATATATACATATATATATACATATACATATATATATACATATATATATATATATATATATATATATATATATATATGGGAGAATATACAAAAAATAACAACAGACGAGGACAGGTGGTGTAAATAACAAAAGTATATATTAGTATGACGCTCGGGAATACGGAAAGTCTTTGACGTTTCGAGCTACGCTCTTCAACAGAAAGAATACGGAGACAAGGAGAAAAACACGGAGAAAAAAAATTGAATAGTGTTCAGTCAACGGTCAATCATAATATATATATATATATATATATATATATATATATATATATATATATATATGTAAATCATATACACACGCTAATACACGACTTATAATCCCCAATCCTGTTCATACAACGATTGGGGCAAACTAATCGGTATACACCACTTACTCGGTATTACCTGTATCCTCCGGGGTTTGGTTAAATCCAATACCCTCCTCAACCTTATATATATATATATATATATATATATATATATATAAACACACACCTGGTCATGTGGTAAGACAGTAATGGTGGTTGTGGTGGCATGATGATGATGATGGCAATGATACTGGCATTAACATTGATGGTGGTGGTAGTGTTTGTGATGAAGATGATGCTGATAAATTTCTGGCTGTGATGATGGTGGTGATAATGATGATGATGATCAAGAAGGTCATGGTGGTGATGCTTACCTTCGCCACAATAGCATGGTGGTGGTCGTAAGGCTCTATATCAGTGCAGTCATTAATGGTGTAGATGAAGACAAAACCAACACCTGCCGTCGCCATAGCAACCAGAGCAGTCTCTGCAACCATCATCCATTTCCTACGAATATACCTGCAAAGACAGATGGCTCTTAAGTATACATACCCATACATGCAAACATATATTTAAATTTATGTGTGTGTGTGTGTGTATGATGTATGTATATATATATATATATATATATATATATATATATATATATATATATACATATATATATATATATAGATATGCAGGGCAGGCAGTAGTTCTTTGACTGCTATTTCTGAATTCTCAGTATGTTGGAGAAGCAGGTTACTGTCAATCCCTATATATTTATGATTATATATATATATATATATATATATATATATATATATATATATATATATATATTTATAAACATAATTAAGGGATCAGCAAATATTTGCTTCACCACATACCGAAGTTCAGAAATAGCAGCTAAAAAAGCTGAGACTCCAACAGATAGCATTACAATTGTTGATTTATTAATAAATTAATAAATTGATAAACCTTAACCCTTTTAATTTGTAATATATATATATATATATATATATATATATATATATATATACATATATATGTATGTATGTATATATATTGCAGGGTGTTTGTGTGTGTGTGTGAATATATATATATATATATATATATATATATATATCAAAAGGATGTGCTATAACACTATTCCACATATACAAAAACAGTCATACCAACACTCCAAAATATCTCCATCATCAGTTGTCCTACAGATATCATTATGGTTTTGACACCAAGGCTGTACCATTCAATCTGTAAATTAGCAAGATCAGAAGTACATAGGGTGTAGAATTTGTAGAAGACAAACATAAGCAGTGGGGGGGGGGGGGGGGCGGTGCCATTGGCAGAACAAGAGGGAGTATTGGGGATGAGTGAAAATGAAAGTGAAAGTGGTATCCAGCAGAAAATAAGACAATATTGAAAATGTGATAAACAAAATAAGTGGATCCCGTTAGGCTGAGTGGGAATACAAGAAATGAGTGCTGAAGCATGTTCAGTTCAGCTCATGTAAATTTGTTTAAATCCTGTATGGAATGGAATAAATTAAGCAGCAGAATAAAGCATAATGGAACATTACCGATATCGGAACACTGTAAGTTTGTAGTTTATGATAACAAACAAGGCGCCAACCAATCCACCTGAAAGAACAAAAACATCAGCAGGTAATTAGTAAGAGTATGTAAATAAACAAATTTAGGTGTAGATGTGACTGCTATGTCTAGCAGGTTTGGTAACTCTTGAAAAGATTGCTGGTGGTGGAGGAGGAGGAGGTAGTGGTTGTGTTGTTGTTGTTGTTGGTGGTAATGAGGAGAAAGGTAGAAGGAACAGAGCGGTTGAAGGAGGTAGAAGGGCAGAAGTAGAAGGAAGAGGGTGGGAGAGGAGGCATAGAGAGAAGATGAGGAGGAGGAGCAAGAGTATGAGGTGCAGGGGGAAAGAATGGAGAGGATGGGAGGAACAGAGCAGTAAGGGAAAATGATGCTAGAACTCACCTACAACACCCATCAGTACAAATATTGGAAACTCTACGAGGTCAAAGGCCATGTCTTCCTGTGGGAGGAAAGAAAACAAAGAACAAATGGCAGGTTTTAATAATGGGGAAAAAATATGTAAAACAAAAAGGGTATAAAAAAGAAAATACAATACAAACGAAAAACAGACAGAAAGATAGATAGATAGATAGATTAAAAAGGCTCTTACCTGAAAGATATCAAATCGAACTAAACCAGGTGATGACAGCTGAGTAAAATGGCCGACAGCGGCACTCAGGAAGAGATTGGTGAAAAAGGTGGCCGTCATTGCAGCAAAGACCTGTTAAAAATGAAAATAACTCTGACATTTCTTTTAACAAAATTTATTTCCCAAAATTACATGAAAATATCTTGAAATACTAAAGAGTAAATTTATTCAATAAAATCGCCATAGGCTTCAGCCACAGCCCCCAGATGGCTTCGGAAAATCTTGAAATTCTCCTGGCGGTCTCCTTGTTTAAGTTGGTGAATGCTGCCATAATCTTTGCCTTCAGGTCATCTTTGGTGTTACAAGAAGTTTTGTTGGTATATCGCTCAACTGTGCCCCACACATAATAATCAAGGGAGTTGCAGTCTGGGGAGTTAGGTGGCTAGATGTTAGGAGTAGTATGGATGCAAAAATTGTCTGACAGCCATGACTGGATTCTCCAGCTTGTTTGACATGGTGCAGAGTCCTGTTGACAGACATAGGGTCTCCCAGCAGCTAGCCTTTTTTACCTCGGGCAATGCTACCTCCTCCAGGCACTTGATGTAGGCCTCTGTGTTGATTGTGAGGCTATGTGGGAAGATGAATGGAGGCATAACATCACCATCACACGTGATCAATTCAAACACCATGATGTTGATTGTAGGTTTGATTTTTATCACTTTCGATTTATATCCTCAGATTGACACCCAAACACTGAAATATTGATATTGGAGCTTCTGTCGTGAATGCTAAGCAGTACAGCATGTTTTCAAATTTCTGGCGGAATGAATTGTGTCAGGGTGCTGTTTTTCTCACAGATGGTGCCCAACTGACCCTACTATATTGTGTAGTTGACAAAATAAAAAATAAACAATGCACATGTGCAAGATTAAAGATATAAAATGGTGACAATTTACCCATCACACCCTGAATATATATATATATATATATATATATATATATATATATATATATATATACACATATATATAAGTGAAAGAACTATTGCAGTAACTTACCACTCTCCAAGTAAGTTCATTGCTCCAAAAACTTGCCGCTTCTTCTACACTGAACAAGGTGCCACCAACTGGTGCACCGAATGCAGCCGAGACACCTGCAGCTGCACCACCGGATACCAGATCCCTGACTTCATGATCCGATCGTAATTCTTCAAATAACTGTGAGAGAAGAAGAGAAAAATGGAAAATTATTTCAAGACAACATACATAAAGCATTATAAGAAGCAATGTGATGAAGTGGTCAATGGATATGTAATGATAATAATAATAATGATAACGATTTCAAATTTTGGCACAAGGCCAGCAGTTTCAGTGTAGAGTGACCCCAGTGTTCAACTGGTACATTCTTTTATCAACCCTGAAAAGCTGAAAGGCAAGTACAGGAGCAAGTATTGAGGACAAGTTACAGCAAGCACAGAATTGACCATTCCACAGAATTTGGCAAATGTGGAATGTGTGGTGAAACTGGAGGAAGAGTGTGGCATATTTTAAACAAATGCAGCAAATTGGTTGAGAGAGAATATGAGTGATGGTATAACAATATTGCTAGAATGGTCCTCTGGAAAACTGTCAAACATTTGGATTGGAGAAGGTGAGAAGAATAGGATGACTATGAGCAAAAGGATGACGAAGCAAAGATCCTTTGGGACTTTGTGGTTTAATGTGATCACAGAATGAAACATCAGGGACCCAATATTGTGCTGGCAAACAATTGGTGAAAATCATGCCTAAGCATAGACATTGTTTGTCCTGGGGACAGCAGAATTGGTGAAACAGAAGGAGAAAAACTGACAAGCTATGAAAACTTCCACCAAGACAACACCAACGTCTTCAGAAACAAAACAGCTGTGCCCAGTCTTCTCACTCCTTAAATGGGATCTTTTTTAAAAAGGGGGCCACATTTTTCATTAACGAAACACTTTGAAACTTGGAACACTGGTAGAATGTGTCATATAAAACATCTTTTTCTCTTAGTCTTCTTAAAAAAAAAGAAATCCATAAGTTATTCCATGTTAAAGTTGTCGTATTTCTGTAATTTCAACCAATCACTGACGTCCATTCAGCCGATATACATTAAGTGCCGACTACATAAACAAACGATTCTGAAACAATTAACCCTAACCCTAACCCTAACCCTAACCCTAACCCTACGGTTAGGATTAGGGTTAGGGTTAGGGTTAAAGCAAATTTAAAATGAAAAAAGCAAATAAAACGAAGGTATGGAGATTAAATACGCTTTACATCGCTTAATCAGCCAAAGGAGTAAATGTAAACAACTGAATACTTGTCAGTGATTGGTTGAAATTATCGAAATAAGACAATTTTTTACATGAAATAAATTCGAATACAAAAATATTTTTCTGTTCTATAACACAAAATAGATAAGTATACGAAGTTTGAAAGTCTTTCCGAACCAAAAACACTACGTAAAACATTAATGAAAAATGTGGCCCCCGTTTTAAAATAGATCCCTTAAATGGATATACCAAAATGTTCAAAGATACAGAAATGCCAATGGTAAAATTCTTCCTTTAAAGAGCATTTAGATTCTTCTTCACAAGTAAAGTGCTAGATAAAGAAAACCACAGAATGAAATGAAAACAAGCTAATGACAGGTATTCTAAGCTAACTGGCCAAACCAAGGAGCAATGCAGGATGACATATATCGGAATAAATATGTGAGACAACAAGGCCAATAAAGAATCATGAACCGATCATAAATGTGGAATAATTATAGAAAACAAATGACACCTGTAAAACATCACAAAATGCATTATACCAAATCATAGATTAACGCAAATGTAACACTACAAAAACATTCAAATTAACAACATTTCTTACTGATAACAAGCTACACGCATATAAACCTGAGAACAAGCTGCTAATGACGAGAATGATTGACAGTTTTAATTGCAAAAGTAGTAAACTTCACGACTCCAACCATTATAATGATTCATCATACACAAATATGAACTGTCACGTTGGTTCACCATGCATTTACAACAAGGAACAACTGTAATGTATTACACCAAAGAACAAAATGTAAATTACAGAGGGAAAAACAATAGTTGACAACACAACTATAGTCTACAGAATTTCACAAAATTTAGACAATTCATGATGAAAGCAACACTCATAGTACATACAGCACAAAATAAACAACACAGACAACATAGACTAGTCACGAAAGAATTATAAACACCTGACTGATGGAGTGGGAGTTTAGTGGCCAAAATTCAAATTCCAGTGGTACTGTCTACAGCAATCATATTGGCCCTGCCTACTATAAAGAGGCAGCAACACGCACCAACACCACTTTATCCTGAAGATGAGTCTGAGAGGGTCTAGAAATTTTGATAATAGATTAAATAATCTTAATGCTCCAAACACATTATAAGTAATTAATATGAAAATAATACAAATCCGTGATCAAAAGGATAAAAAAAACTAAAACATAGAGGAGTATTCAATAGAACATATAACACAAATGTGTGTGTGTGAGTGCCTCTGTGAATATATATAAATATACATGTATATATGTGTATATATTCATGTGTGTGAATACATATTAATATACATGTATATATGTGTATATATTCATGTGTGTGTAAGTGGGTGAATATATATAAATATACATGTATATATGTGT
The DNA here is from genome assembly GCF_046866305.1 of Octopus bimaculoides. Taxonomy (NCBI): domain Eukaryota; kingdom Metazoa; phylum Mollusca; class Cephalopoda; order Octopoda; family Octopodidae; genus Octopus; species Octopus bimaculoides. Next base: position 16,293,308 of record NC_142957.1, read on the forward strand.
ATATATTCATGTGTGTGAATACATATTAATATACATGTATATATGTGTATATATTCATGTGTGTGTAAGTGGGTGAATATATATAAATATACATGTATATATGTGTATATATTCATGTGTGTGAATACATATTAATATACATGTTGGTTGGCGTTAGGAAGGGCATCCAGCTGTAGAAACTTTGCCAAATTAGATTGGAGCCTGGTGTTGCCATCCGGTTTCACCAGTCCTCAGTCAAATCGTCCAAACCATGCTAGCATGGAAAGCGGACGTTAAACGATGATGATGATGATGATGATGATATGTGTATATATTCATGTGTGTGTTAGTGGGTGAATATATATAAATATACATGTATATATGTGTATATATTTGTGTGTCTTACAGCCAGTTTTTTTTTTTTTTGTGTCATTCCTTTGAGGAGGTATCATGCATCCATATTTTTATTTACCCTTCACTACCAGAAACACACTAGTATCCAGAAACAGTCATCATAACCATCATCATTGTTTTAACATTCACTTTTCCATGATTGTATGGGTAGGGCGGTATTTTTTGGCGCTGGATGCCTTTCCTGTCACCAACCCTCACCTGTTTCCAAGTAAGGTAATAAATCCCAATAACCAGGCATGCTTTTTATGGAAGATTTAGAACAAAGAACACCATTGGCATGACAGAGGTGTTCATTTCTGATTGTCAGCAGCAGGCAATGTCAAGACAAGGAGATAGTGACATACACACCCATATATAGGCGGCGAGCTGGCAGAAACGTTAGCACGCCGGGCGAAATGCTTAACGGTATTTCGTCTGCCGCTACGTTCTGAGTTCAAATTCTGCTGAGGTCGACTTTGCCTTTCATCCTTTCGGGGTCGATTAAATAAGTACCAGTTACGCACTGGGGTCGGTATTATCGACTTAATCTGTTTGTCTGTCCTTGTTTGTCCCCTCTGTGTGTAGCCCCTTGCGGGTAGTAAAGAAATAACACATATACACACACACACATAACTACAAGTAATATAAAATATTCAATGCGTTTCTTTTGGTTTCTACCATTTCCTCTCACTAGGCCTAGGGCTACAAGGCTATAGCAGAAGACAGCTAGCAATACCTGTAAGTAGAAGATTTATGTATTTATTTCAATGTAACATAAATACACACATATACTGTATGTATAAAGGATTATAATCCAAAATGTCTCCACGTCAAGTACATCTGCTTGTTCATATAAACAACATGAATTTATATCGGTGTTTTATTTTGAGTGAGACATGCATAACAATTGAAAATTCTAGTAAATTCTATTTACAGAGTAAGCCACATATCAAAACAGAAGCCCAAAGAAAGATTTGATATAAATTTTCAATTCTATATTACATATATTTCAGACAGGAATTCAACAATCTCTGTCTGAAGAATTATGGATAGAAGATTCTATATGTTATTTTTTTTTTTTGTCATTTTTGCTTAGATATTGTTAGACTAACAACCTTGTGTAGAATTCAATATACATATGTTTCAGAATGAAGTGCTCGATGAGAATAGAGCAGTAATAAGAAAAAGAGATGGCAAAGAATTATCTTATGCACTTCATTAGCTTACAGCTGTTTCTGCCATAAGATGCAGTGGACTAATAGTTAAGTACCTGACTAACACCTTACTGGCTCCTGATCCAGTAGCACATAAAAAACACCTACTGCACTCTTGGAGTGGTTGGCGTTAGGAAGGGCATCAAGCTGTAGAAACACTGCCAGATCAGATTGGAGCCTGGTGAAGCCGCTGGCTCTCCAGACCTCGGTCAAACCATCCAACCCATGCCAGTATGGAAAACGGATTTTTAATCGATGATGCTGATGAATATCCAAATTTTGAATGAAGTGCAAAAGTTTCTACGACCATAACAGATGCTTCTGCATGTTACCGAGAAATTTATAGAGAGCGAAAAAAAAAAAAGCTTCTTGTAAAGAAACAACTTTAGACTTGTTTTTTAAAAAGAAATCTACAAGTGATGGTTTGCACGAGTCTAGTGCGAATGAAAGTGATTCATACTCTACATAAAATTTTATTTACATTCTACTGTTGCTTTATTTCCATTTATTTACAAGTGTTGTAAATTCTATAAGTAAAATATTTTTCTGGAAATGAATTATGATTCATAACATTCCTACTATGGGAAATTATTGCTCTACTTTAAGAGTCTCCGGGAATAAATTAACTCATATATAGAGGCATTACTGTGTGTATATATGTGTGTGTTAAATTCCAGGATGGAAGTCTCTAGACCCTGTTTACACTTCAGGTGATTCCTACTTAAACTGAACTCGCAGGACCCGAAACTGACTGGATGGATTCCAGATAGTGGAATTTTGTCTGTGTTCAAAAACTGACCACAACGCCTTTTCATCCTCAATTTTGAAGAGAGGTTATAGGTCACCAACCATTAAAGTCTGATGAGTCATATGGTAAAGCTAAGCACTTTATCGACATAAAATCCTAGGTAACCCTATGAACTGGCCATAGCTATCTTCCTCTAAATACACACACATATATATTGTACACATACACACATATACATTATATCATTACATCTATTATATTCAAATATTATACACAATCAAAATATTTTCATACTGGAAATTCTCAAAACTCTTATATTATAGAAACAAAAAACTGGTTATATGTATAAAAAATGCCAAAAATTTTATATCATAAATATCATAGCTCCTAGCAATTGTAATTATAGAAAAAGTTTTCTCATATCTTCATTATCAAAATTGGTACTCAAACACTGATGTTTACATAAGGCAGTCTCCAATACAGATATCGCCTGCTTGAATTAAATTCAAATTTTCTATAATTAAAGCGTTATTATGGTATGAGATTGTTCACCAAATGTCTATGATAGAATGTTTTCAGGGCGTTGACTATTCAAGCAATGTTATGTTTTCCTTCAGTATTAAACAGAATTGCTGAGCATTGTTCTTTAGATTTCTCATAATTAGCAACATTTTACCTGTATATATATATGTGTGTGTGTGTAGATGTAGGTGTGTCTATATATCATCATCATCATCATTATCATCATCATCATCATCATCGTTTAACGTCCGCTTTCCATGCTAGCATGGGTTGGACGATTTGACTGAGGACTGGTGAAACCGGATGGCAACACCAGGCTCCAATCTAATTTGGCAGAGTTTCTACAGCTGGATGCCCTTCCTAACGCCAACCACTCAGAGAGTGTAGTGGGTGCTTTTACGTGTCACCCGCACGAAAACAGCCACGCTCGAAATGGTGTCTTTTATGTGCCACCCGCACAAGCCAGTCCAGGGGCACTGGCAACAATCTCACACGAAAATCCTACGGGAGCCAGTCAGCCGGTACTGGCAACGGCCACGCTCAAAATGGTGCATCTGATGTGCCACCCGCAATATATATATATATATATATTACAATTAAAAGGGTAAAGGTTTATCAATTTATTAATTCATTAATAAATCAACAATTAATAATTTTTACCAAACCCTTTGGTATGTAAACACCATTATCGGTGGAGAACTTATTTAAAAGTTCTTATACATTTATAAACATAATTAAGGGATCAGCAAACATTTGCTTCACCACATACCGAAGTTCAGAAATAGCAGCTAAAAAAGCTGAGACTCCAGCTTCGGTATGTGGTGAAGCAAATGATTGCTGATCCCTTAATTATGTATATATATATATATATATATATATTTAGTCTGATCAATAAGTATCCGGACTGTTGTCATAGTAACGAAGCTAAAGCATGCAGAGTAAAGCTGCTACAAATTGACTATGGGCTCTGCGGTGTATGCGCTCTAAGTTTTAACATTCTAGCTCACCTCTGCTGTTTACAGCAGTGCTTCGAAGGAAGGTGTGTAGTGTGTGAGCGTTACATTGACCATGACAGAGAAAGTTGAGCACTAACTATTCATCTATCCCTAGTTTCCTCATTGACCACCAGATAAGGGATCAGGGGACCCTGTCAAAGGCTTTCTCCATATCAAGCCAGGTACAGAGGTTTATCTTTGGCTAGGTGTTTCTCCTGCAGCTGAATTCTCTGTCAGTATATATGTTTTGACTATAAAGACCTATAGATGATAAAGCAAATTATTAATGTGTTTATATATATATTTTTCGTTTTTACATCTAGTTTACAAGATTCTTTATGTGAATTCATGTGTGTTGAAACAAATTTTGTTGTGTCTAGGGTAGGTCATTAGGCCAATAAAATTAGCACAAACAGCAACAAAAGACCTTTGAGAAAACAGAAACGAAATAATTGGATATTTAAGCAATTCACTAATAAAGAAAAGGAGTGGAATTGAACCAGTGTGTGTTAATTATATTGGCATAATGTCTCTCCCAAGACATAACAATTTATATATATATATATATATATATATATATATATATATATATATATATGTATGTATATATATCTTCTCTTCTTCATTTTTAACGGAATTGTTGAGAGCTATGGGATTTTTTTCTATAAACACATCATATACAAGTATTATTTTCATATTCACAAACTTATACCTGTAAACTACCAGCAAAATATGAAGAACGAATATTAGAAATCCTTTTTGGAAACCTCCAAATTAAAGGACGAATCTTATTCAACCTTTTTACACACATATATACACATATATATATATATTCTTTTTTTTTTTCTATTTCAGTTATTTGACTGCGGCCATGCTGGAGCACCACCTTTAGTTGAATAAATCAACCCCAGGACTTATTCTTTGTAAGCTAAGTACTTATTCTATCAGTCTCTTTTGCCAAACCGCTGAGTTAAAGGTATTTTTATCCTTTTCTTCCACTTCTAAACCATTTAATCTTTCTATTGTGGGTATAAGTCTATTAACTATCTCATCAACATTTCCTGTATAGTTTGTTTGTGTTATTACCTATAAACTTAAATTCTTTACCTACAACCATCATATAATATTTTTTACAAATTACTACAAAATTCCCTGCTGCTTTATCTGCTAGCACTATCACATACTTTTAATGTAATTCATTTACATACTCTTTAACTAGGTGGTTTATTCAAAACTGAATCTTTTACTATCCACTTAATAAATTTCTTTATGTACTTAAATACTGCGAAAGTTAACTTGCTAACCCAGCTATTGAACTCCACCAATTTAACTTTATATCTGAGATTTAATTCAACTATAAAATCAGTAATGGTTTTTAATATAACATCCTTTAAATTACAGAGATGTACTTGCATAGCAAGTGACCTGATCTGAGATCATTTGCTGAAAAGAAAAACAATTGCAGCATGGAAGGTGTTTATAAGCCATTTAAAAACACACAAAAACTGTTAGATTCACTTCAACATTTAAATTTAATTTGTTAAAATATTTTCGTTGCTTTGAGACTGCGACCTGTTCATGGAATTTTGTCAGTGTTTCTGTGTGTTTTTAAATGGCTTATAAACACCTTCCATGCTGAAATTGTTTTCTATAAATTATATTTACTAATTTTACCTTGTTCTCTATATTTTGTTCCTTTGCTCATAACCTCCTCGTTTTTAATATACTCTTTACTCTCTTTTACTTGTTTCCGTCATTTGATTGCGGCCATGCCGGAGCACCGCCTTTAGTTGAGCAAATCGACTCCAGGACTTATTCTTTGTAAGCCTAGTACTTATTCTATTGGGCTCTTTTGCCGAACCACTAAGTTACGGGAGCATCGGTTGTCAAGCGATGTTGGGGGGACAAACGCAGACACACAAACATATACACACACATACATATACATATATATGACGGGCTTCTTTCAGTTTCCGTCTACCAAATCCACTCACAAGGCTTTGGTTGGCCAGAGGCTATAGTAGAAGACACTTCTCCAAGGTGCCATGCAGTGGGACTGAACTCAAAACCATGTGGCTGGTAAGCAAATTACTTACCACACAGCCATCCTATTTCTTTATAGCAAAATTCCGAATTATTATATTTGCAATCTCCTAGATATATTTCTTTAAAACTTTCAAGACTGACATTTAATAGGAGCTTATTATAATTAAATATAGTACTACTTATCTTCTTATGAAACTTATAACAAATTTTGACATTTATATGTCTAACATTTTCCAGCAAAAGGTTTTGGTTTTTTTTTATTCATTTCGAATTACATTACCTAAATTTACATCACCAATGAAATTACTAACATATGGTGTCTTTAAATATTCAATTTATAACATTATTAGTTTTCACTTTAGCCCTTTTCATTAACCTATTACAAAAACTATCCACTAAAAAAACTAACTTCAGATAACTCTCTATAACATATATCCCTGCATAAGAACACTCTCTTAACATTACATAACAACCATAATATTCTTTCTTTATATATAAATCTTTAAAGTTTAGCCGAAACCAATGAAACATTCTTTCTAACCTTATTCTATTCTTTATCCTATATCTGTGTCTACGTTTCCTTCTAATCACTGGTTGTGAGAAATATATTTCTCCTGTATCATTATTAGTAGATATGTTCTCTACACCTAAAATTTTACCATTAAAACCTAGAGGGTATATGCTACATAATACCTTAATCTAAAACCATTCTTCTAAAAGTTTCTGCTTAACATTATCCATACTGTTATTTATTTGACTAATTATTTGAATTTTACAGTTTTCAAACCTTAAGCTATGCACTCTAAAGTGTTTGTTACCCAATTTAAATGCTTGTCTATGCCCGCTAAGATGTTGATATAATTCCTGAGTCGTTTGTCCTACACACTGTACACCACATTTACCACAACTAACCAAATGAATTACATTGCTAGATTTACAACTTAACCGTAAATTATTATTTGTAATAAATTTCTTAACGGTAATCTTACCACTAAAATCTTTACCATCTACAAAAACTTTACAACATAAACAATTCTTCTTACCGCATGTATTTACACAACTATTACAAACAGATATAGATACCTAGCCATTATTTTCTTTATTATAATATTTGTTAAGGGTAGCGAGCTGGCAGAATCATTAGCATGCCAGGCGAAATGCTTAGTGGTATATCATCTGCCATTATGTTCTGAGTTCAAATTCTACCAAGGTCGACTTTGCCTTTCATCCTTTTGGGGTTGAGTAAACAAGTACCAGTTATACACTGGGGTCGGTATAATCGGCTTAAATCCCTTTGCTTCTCCTACGATCACGAGTCCGCTGCCCTAACCACTGGGCTATAGCGCCTCCACACATTTATATATATATACACATATAGAGTACATATAGATTCAAGATACGTCTTACAGATGCTCTGGAATCTTAGGGGTTTTTGGGGTTTTCCAACATAAAACAGACAAGGAAATAGTTAGATGGATAAACATACATTAAATAGATATACTGATACAGACATGAATATATAGATACATATCAAAACAGATGTTATAAATATATTATATATATGTGTGTGTGTGTGTCTGAATATGTCAGTCTATATATGAAAGTATATGCATACTTATATATATATGTATGTATATATATTCAAAGACATACATTCAAAGATATACATACCAGGCAGTCTTTGCCACAAAATGGAAGACGTCCTCTTCCAAATCCTGCTGCCACGATAGAACCGGAATGGACCATAGGACCTTCCTTTAAGAAGAAAAAATACAGAAGAAATTAGTAAAAAATAATGGTGGTCGTGGTGGTGTGGGTCTGCTATTTGTGGTAGCTTTATACTCTTAGCTCAAAAGATTGCAAAAAGCAATAAAATGTGTATGTGAAGGTGTGCATGTCATCATCATAATCATCATCATCATCATCTTCATCTGGCATGGCTGTGCGGTAAGAAGCTTGCTTCCCAACCACATGGTTCTGGGTTCAGTCCTACTGCATGGCACTTCAGGCAAGTGTCTTCTACTGTAGTCTTCAGCCGAGCAAAGCCTCATCTGGATTTGGTTATGGAAACTGAAAGAAGCCCTTTATATATATATAATAAACGCAGGTGTGGCTGTGCGGTAAGAAGCTTGCTTCCCAACCACATGGTTCTGGGTTCAGTCCTACTGCATGGCATTTCAGGCAAGTGTCTTCTACTGTAGTCTTCAGCTGAGCAAAGCCTCATCTGGATTTGGTTATGGAAACTGAAAGAAGCCCTTTATATATATATAATAAACGCAGGTGTGGCTGTGCGGTAAGAAGCTTGCTTCCCAACCACATGGTTCTGGGTTCAGTCCTACTGCATGGCATTTCAGGCAAGTGTCTTCTACTGTAGTCTTCAGCCGAGCAAAGCCTCATCTGGATTTGGTTATGGAAACTGAAAGAAGCCCTTTATATATATATAATAGACGCAGGTGTGGCTGTGCGGTAAGAAGCTTGCTTCCCAACCACATGGTTCTGGGTTCAGTCCTACTGCATGACACTTCAGGCAAGTGTCTTCTACTGTAGTCTTCAGCTGAGCAAAGCCTCATCTGGATTTGGTTATGGAAACTGAAAGAAGCCCTTTATATATATATAATAGACGCAGGTGTGGCTGTGCGGTAAGAAGCTTGCTTCCCAACCACATGGTTCTGGGTTCAGTCCTACTGCATGACACTTCAGGCAAGTGTCTTCTACTGTAGTCTTCAGCTGAGCAAAGCCTCATCTGGATTTGGTTATGGAAACTGAAAGAAGCCCTTTATATATATATAATAGACGCAGGTGTGGCTGTGCGGTAAGAAGCTTGCTTCCCAACCACATGGTTCTGGGTTCAGTCCTACTGCATGACACTTCAGGCAAGTGTCTTCTACTGTAGTCTTCAGCTGAGCAAAGCCTCATCTGGATTTGGTTATGGAAACTGAAAGAAGCCCTTTATATATATATAATAGACGCAGGTGTGGCTGTGCGGTAAGAAGCTTGCTTCCCAACCACATGGTTCTGGGTTCAGTCCTACTGCATGACACTTCAGGCAAGTGTCTTCTACTGTAGTCTTCAGCTGAGCAAAGCCTCATCTGGATTTGGTTATGGAAACTGAAAGAAGCCCTTTATATATATATAATAGACGCAGGTGTGGCTGTGCGGTAAGAAGCTTGCTTCCCAACCACATGGTTCTGGGTTCAGTCCTACTGCATGACACTTCAGGCAAGTGTCTTCTACTGTAGTCTTCAGCTGAGCAAAGCCTCATCTGGATTTGGTTATGGAAACTGAAAGAAGCCCTTTATATATATATAATAGACGCAGGTGTGGCTGTGCGGTAAGAAGCTTGCTTCCCAACCACATGGTTCTGGGTTCAGTCCTACTGCATGACACTTCAGGCAAGTGTCTTCTACTGTAGTCTTCAGCTGAGCAAAGCCTCATCTGGATTTGGTTATGGAAACTGAAAGAAGCCCTTTATATATATATAATAAACGCAGGTGTGGCTGTGCGGTAAGAAGCTTGCTTCCCAACCACATGGTTCTGGGTTCAGTCCTACTGCATGGCATTTCAGGCAAGTGTCTTCTACTGTAGTCTTCAGCCGAGCAAAGCCTCATCTGGATTTGGTTATGGAAACTGAAAGAAGCCCTTTATATATATATAATAGACGCAGGTGTGGCTGTGCGGTAAGAAGCTTGCTTCCCAACCACATGGTTCTGGGTTCAGTCCTACTGCATGACACTTCAGGCAAGTGTCTTCTACTGTAGTCTTCAGCTGAGCAAAGCCTCATCTGGATTTGGTTATGGAAACTGAAAGAAGCCCTTTATATATATATAATAGACGCAGGTGTGGCTGTGCGGTAAGAAGCTTGCTTCCCAACCACATGGTTCTGGGTTCAGTCCTACTGCATGACACTTCAGGCAAGTGTCTTCTACTGTAGTCTTCAGCTGAGCAAAGCCTCATCTGGATTTGGTTATGGAAACTGAAAGAAGCCCTTTATATATATATAATAGACGCAGGTGTGGCTGTGCGGTAAGAAGCTTGCTTCCCAACCACATGGTTCTGGGTTCAGTCCTACTGCATGACACTTCAGGCAAGTGTCTTCTACTGTAGTCTTCAGCTGAGCAAAGCCTCATCTGGATTTGGTTATGGAAACTGAAAGAAGCCCTTTATATATATATAATAGACGCAGGTGTGGCTGTGCGGTAAGAAGCTTGCTTCCCAACCACATGGTTCTGGGTTCAGTCCTACTGCATGACACTTCAGGCAAGTGTCTTCTACTGTAGTCTTCAGCTGAGCAAAGCCTCATCTGGATTTGGTTATGGAAACTGAAAGAAGCCCTTTATATATATATAATAGACGCAGGTGTGGCTGTGCGGTAAGAAGCTTGCTTCCCAACCACATGGTTCTGGGTTCAGTCCTACTGCATGGCACTTCAGGCAAGTGTCTTCTACTGTAGTCTTCAGCTGAGCAAAGCCTCATCTGGATTTGGTTATGGAAACTGAAAGAAGCCCTTTATATATATATAATAGACGCAGGTGTGGCTGTGCGGTAAGAAGCTTGCTTCCCAACCACATGGTTCTGGGTTCAGTCCTACTGCATGGCACTTCAGGCAAGTGTCTTCTACTGTAGTCTTCAGCCGAGCAAAGCCTCATCTGGATTTGGTTATGGAAACTGAAAGAAGCCCTTTATATATATATAATAGACGCAGGTGTGGCTGTGCGGTAAGAAGCTTGCTTCCCAACCACATGGTTCTGGGTTCAGTCCTACTGCATGGCACTTCAGGCAAGTGTCTTCTACTGTAGTCTTCAGCTGAGCAAAGCCTCATCTGGATTTGGTTATGGAAACTGAAAGAAGCCCTTTATATATATATAATAGACGCAGGTGTGGCTGTGCGGTAAGAAGCTTGCTTCCCAACCACATGGTTCTGGGTTCAGTCCTACTGCATGGCACTTCAGGCAAGTGTCTTCTACTGTAGTCTTCAGCCGAGCAAAGCCTCATCTGGATTTGGTTATGGAAACTGAAAGAAGCCCTTTATATATATATAATAGACGCAGGTGTGGCTGTGCGGTAAGAAGCTTGCTTCCCAACCACATGGTTCTGGGTTCAGTCCTACTGCATGGCACTTCAGGCAAGTGTCTTCTACTGTAGTCTTCAGCTGAGCAAAGCCTCATCTGGATTTGGTTATGGAAACTGAAAGAAGCCCTTTATATATATATAATAGACGCAGGTTTGGCTGTGCGGTAAGAAGCTTGCTTCCCAACCACATGGTTCTGGGTTCAGTCCTACTGCATGACACTTCAGGCAAGTGTCTTCTACTGTAGTCTTCAGCTGAGCAAAGCCTCATCTGGATTTGGTTATGGAAACTGAAAGAAGCCCTTTATATATATATAATAGACGCAGGTGTGGCTGTGCGGTAAGAAGCTTGCTTCCCAACCACATGGTTCTGGGTTCAGTCCTACTGCATGGCACTTCAGGCAAGTGTCTTCTACTGTAGTCTTCAGCTGAGCAAAGCCTCATCTGGATTTGGTTATGGAAACTGAAAGAAGCCCTTTATATATATATAATAGACGCAGGTGTGGCTGTGCGGTAAGAAGCTTGCTTCCCAACCACATGGTTCTGGGTTCAGTCCTACTGCATGGCACTTCAGGCAAGTGTCTTCTACTGTAGTCTTCAGCCGAGCAAAGCCTCATCTGGATTTGGTTATGGAAACTGAAAGAAGCCCTTTATATATATATAATAGACGCAGGTGTGGCTGTGCGGTAAGAAGCTTGCTTCCCAACCACATGGTTCTGGGTTCAGTCCTACTGCATGGCACTTCAGGCAAGTGTCTTCTACTGTAGTCTTCAGCTGAGCAAAGCCTCATCTGGATTTGGTTATGGAAACTGAAAGAAGCCCTTTATATATATATAATAGACGCAGGTGTGGCTGTGCGGTAAGAAGCTTGCTTCCCAACCACATGGTTCTGGGTTCAGTCCTACTGCATGACACTTCAGGCAAGTGTCTTCTACTGTAGTCTTCAGCTGAGCAAAGCCTCATCTGGATTTGGTTATGGAAACTGAAAGAAGCCCTTTATATATATATAATAGACGCAGGTGTGGCTGTGCGGTAAGAAGCTTGCTTCCCAACCACATGGTTCTGGGTTCAGTCCTACTGCATGACACTTCAGGCAAGTGTCTTCTACTGTAGTCTTCAGCTGAGCAAAGCCTCATCTGGATTTGGTTATGGAAACTGAAAGAAGCCCTTTATATATATATAATAGACGCAGGTGTGGCTGTGCGGTAAGAAGCTTGCTTCCCAACCACATGGTTCTGGGTTCAGTCCTACTGCATGGCACTTCAGGCAAGTGTCTTCTACTGTAGTCTTCAGCTGAGCAAAGCCTCATCTGGATTTGGTTATGGAAACTGAAAGAAGCCCTTTATATATATATAATAGACGCAGGTGTGGCTGTGCGGTAAGAAGCTTGCTTCCCAACCACATGGTTCTGGGTTCAGTCCTACTGCATGACACTTCAGGCAAGTGTCTTCTACTGTAGTCTTCAGCTGAGCAAAGCCTCATCTGGATTTGGTTATGGAAACTGAAAGAAGCCCTTTATATATATATAATAGACGCAGGTGTGGCTGTGCGGTAAGAAGCTTGCTTCCCAACCACATGGTTCTGGGTTCAGTCCTACTGCATGGCACTTCAGGCAAGTGTCTTCTACTGTAGTCTTCAGCTGAGCAAAGCCTCATCTGGATTTGGTTATGGAAACTGAAAGAAGCCCTTTATATATATATAATAGACGCAGGTGTGGCTGTGCGGTAAGAAGCTTGCTTCCCAACCACATGGTTCTGGGTTCAGTCCTACTGCATGACACTTCAGGCAAGTGTCTTCTACTGTAGTCTTCAGCCGAGCAAAGCCTCATCTGGATTTGGTTATGGAAACTGAAAGAAGCCCTTTATATATATATAATAGACGCAGGTGTGGCTGTGCGGTAAGAAGCTTGCTTCCCAACCACATGGTTCTGGGTTCAGTCCTACTGCATGGCACTTCAGGCAAGTGTCTTCTACTGTAGTCTTCAGCTGAGCAAAGCCTCATCTGGATTTGGTTATGGAAACTGAAAGAAGCCCTTTATATATATATAATAGACGCAGGTGTGGCTGTGCGGTAAGAAGCTTGCTTCCCAACCACATGGTTCTGGGTTCAGTCCTACTGCATGACACTTCAGGCAAGTGTCTTCTACTGTAGTCTTCAGCTGAGCAAAGCCTCATCTGGATTTGGTTATGGAAACTGAAAGAAGCCCTTTATATATATATAATAGACGCAGGTGTGGCTGTGCGGTAAGAAGCTTGCTTCCCAACCACATGGTTCTGGGTTCAGTCCTACTGCATGACACTTCAGGCAAGTGTCTTCTACTGTAGTCTTCAGCTGAGCAAAGCCTCATCTGGATTTGGTTATGGAAACTGAAAGAAGCCCTTTATATATATATAATAGACGCAGGTGTGGCTGTGCGGTAAGAAGCTTGCTTCCCAACCACATGGTTCTGGGTTCAGTCCTACTGCATGACACTTCAGGCAAGTGTCTTCTACTGTAGTCTTCAGCTGAGCAAAGCCTCATCTGGATTTGGTTATGGAAACTGAAAGAAGCCCTTTATATATATATAATAGACGCAGGTGTGGCTGTGCGGTAAGAAGCTTGCTTCCCAACCACATGGTTCTGGGTTCAGTCCTACTGCATGGCACTTCAGGCAAGTGTCTTCTACTGTAGTCTTCAGCTGAGCAAAGCCTCATCTGGATTTGGTTATGGAAACTGAAAGAAGCCCTTTATATATATATAATAGACGCAGGTGTGGCTGTGCGGTAAGAAGCTTGCTTCCCAACCACATGGTTCTGGGTTCAGTCCTACTGCATGACACTTCAGGCAAGTGTCTTCTACTGTAGTCTTCAGCTGAGCAAAGCCTCATCTGGATTTGGTTATGGAAACTGAAAGAAGCCCTTTATATATATATAATAGACGCAGGTGTGGCTGTGCGGTAAGAAGCTTGCTTCCCAACCACATGGTTCTGGGTTCAGTCCTACTGCATGACACTTCAGGCAAGTGTCTTCTACTGTAGTCTTCAGCTGAGCAAAGCCTCATCTGGATTTGGTTATGGAAACTGAAAGAAGCCCTTTATATATATATAATAGACGCAGGTGTGGCTGTGCGGTAAGAAGCTTGCTTCCCAACCACATGGTTCTGGGTTCAGTCCTACTGCATGACACTTCAGGCAAGTGTCTTCTACTGTAGTCTTCAGCTGAGCAAAGCCTCATCTGGATTTGGTTATGGAAACTGAAAGAAGCCCTTTATATATATATAATAGACGCAGGTTTGGCTGTGCGGTAAGAAGCTTGCTTCCCAACCACATGGTTCTGGGTTCAGTCCTACTGCATGGCACTTCAGGCAAGTGTCTTCTACTGTAGTCTTCAGCTGAGCAAAGCCTCATCTGGATTTGGTTATGGAAACTGAAAGAAGCCCTTTATATATATATAATAGACGCAGGTGTGGCTGTGCGGTAAGAAGCTTGCTTCCCAACCACATGGTTCTGGGTTCAGTCCTACTGCATGGCACTTCAGGCAAGTGTCTTCTACTGTAGTCTTCAGCCGAGCAAAGCCTCATCTGGATTTGGTTATGGAAACTGAAAGAAGCCCTTTATATATATATAATAGACGCAGGTGTGGCTGTGCGGTAAGAAGCTTGCTTCCCAACCACATGGTTCTGGGTTCAGTCCTACTGCATGGCACTTCAGGCAAGTGTCTTCTACTGTAGTCTTCAGCCGAGCAAAGCCTCATCTGGATTTGGTTATGGAAACTGAAAGAAGCCCTTTATATATATATAATAGACGCAGGTGTGGCTGTGCGGTAAGAAGCTTGCTTCCCAACCACATGGTTCTGGGTTCAGTCCTACTGCATGGCATTTCAGGCAAGTGTCTTCTACTGTAGTCTTCAGCTGAGCAAAGCCTCATCTGGATTTGGTTATGGAAACTGAAAGAAGCCCTTTATATATATATAATAGACGCAGGTGTGGCTGTGCGGTAAGAAGCTTGCTTCCCAACCACATGGTTCTGGGTTCAGTCCTACTGCATGGCACTTCAGGCAAGTGTCTTCTACTGTAGTCTTCAGCTGAGCAAAGCCTCATCTGGATTTGGTTATGGAAACTGAAAGAAGCCCTTTATATATATATAATAGACGCAGGTGTGGCTGTGCGGTAAGAAGCTTGCTTCCCAACCACATGGTTCTGGGTTCAGTCCTACTGCATGACACTTCAGGCAAGTGTCTTCTACTGTAGTCTTCAGCTGAGCAAAGCCTCATCTGGATTTGGTTATGGAAACTGAAAGAAGCCCTTTATATATATATAATAGACGCAGGTGTGGCTGTGCGGTAAGAAGCTTGCTTCCCAACCACATGGTTCTGGGTTCAGTCCTACTGCATGGCACTTCAGGCAAGTGTCTTCTACTGTAGTCTTCAGCTGAGCAAAGCCTCATCTGGATTTGGTTATGGAAACTGAAAGAAGCCCTTTATATATATATAATAAACGCAGGTGTGGCTGTGCGGTAAGAAGCTTGCTTCCCAACCACATGGTTCTGGGTTCAGTCCTACTGCATGGCACTTCAGGCAAGTGTCTTCTACTGTAGTCTTCAGCTGAGCAAAGCCTCATCTGGATTTGGTTATGGAAACTGAAAGAAGCCCTTTATATATATATAATAGACGCAGGTGTGGCTGTGCGGTAAGAAGCTTGCTTCCCAACCACATGGTTCTGGGTTCAGTCCTACTGCATGGCACTTCAGGCAAGTGTCTTCTACTGTAGTCTTCAGCTGAGCAAAGCCTCATCTGGATTTGGTTATGGAAACTGAAAGAAGCCCTTTATATATATATAATAAACGCAGGTGTGGCTGTGCGGTAAGAAGCTTGCTTCCCAACCACATGGTTCTGGGTTCAGTCCTACTGCATGGCACTTCAGGCAAGTGTCTTCTACTGTAGTCTTCAGCTGAGCAAAGCCTCATCTGGATTTGGTTATGGAAACTGAAAGAAGCCCTTTATATATATATAATAGACGCAGGTGTGGCTGTGCGGTAAGAAGCTTGCTTCCCAACCACATGGTTCTGGGTTCAGTCCTACTGCATGGCACTTCAGGCAAGTGTCTTCTACTGTAGTCTTCAGCTGAGCAAAGCCTCATCTGGATTTGGTTATGGAAACTGAAAGAAGCCCTTTATATATATATAATAGACGCAGGTGTGGCTGTGCGGTAAGAAGCTTGCTTCCCAACCACATGGTTCTGGGTTCAGTCCTACTGCATGGCACTTCAGGCAAGTGTCTTCTACTGTAGTCTTCAGCTGAGCAAAGCCTCATCTGGATTTGGTTATGGAAACTGAAAGAAGCCCTTTATATATATATAATAGACGCAGGTGTGGCTGTGCGGTAAGAAGCTTGCTTCCCAACCACATGGTTCTGGGTTCAGTCCTACTGCATGACACTTCAGGCAAGTGTCTTCTACTGTAGTCTTCAGCTGAGCAAAGCCTCATCTGGATTTGGTTATGGAAACTGAAAGAAGCCCTTTATATATATATAATAGACGCAGGTGTGGCTGTGCGGTAAGAAGCTTGCTTCCCAACCACATGGTTCTGGGTTCAGTCCTACTGCATGGCACTTCAGGCAAGTGTCTTCTACTGTAGTCTTCAGCTGAGCAAAGCCTCATCTGGATTTGGTTATGGAAACTGAAAGAAGCCCTTTATATATATATAATAGACGCAGGTGTGGCTGTGCGGTAAGAAGCTTGCTTCCCAACCACATGGTTCTGGGTTCAGTCCTACTGCATGGCACTTCAGGCAAGTGTCTTCTACTGTAGTCTTCAGCTGAGCAAAGCCTCATCTGGATTTGGTTATGGAAACTGAAAGAAGCCCTTTATATATATATAATAGACGCAGGTTTGGCTGTGCGGTAAGAAGCTTGCTTCCCAACCACATGGTTCTGGGTTCAGTCCTACTGCATGACACTTCAGGCAAGTGTCTTCTACTGTAGTCTTCAGCTGAGCAAAGCCTCATCTGGATTTGGTTATGGAAACTGAAAGAAGCCCTTTATATATATATAATAGACGCAGGTTTGGCTGTGCGGTAAGAAGCTTGCTTCCCAACCACATGGTTCTGGGTTCAGTCCTACTGCATGGCATTTCAGGCAAGTGTCTTCTACTGTAGTCTTCAGCCGAGCAAAGCCTCATCTGGATTTGGTTATGGAAACTGAAAGAAGCCCTTTATATATATATAATAGACGCAGGTTTGGCTGTGCGGTAAGAAGCTTGCTTCCCAACCACATGGTTCTGGGTTCAGTCCTACTGCATGGCACTTCAGGCAAGTGTCTTCTACTGTAGTCTTCAGCTGAGCAAAGCCTCATCTGGATTTGGTTATGGAAACTGAAAGAAGCCCTTTATATATATATAATAGACGCAGGTGTGGCTGTGCGGTAAGAAGCTTGCTTCCCAACCACATGGTTCTGGGTTCAGTCCTACTGCATGGCACTTCAGGCAAGTGTCTTCTACTGTAGTCTTCAGCTGAGCAAAGCCTCATCTGGATTTGGTTATGGAAACTGAAAGAAGCCCTTTATATATATATAATAGACGCAGGTGTGGCTGTGCGGTAAGAAGCTTGCTTCCCAACCACATGGTTCTGGGTTCAGTCCTACTGCATGGCACTTCAGGCAAGTGTCTTCTACTGTAGTCTTCAGCTGAGCAAAGCCTCATCTGGATTTGGTTATGGAAACTGAAAGAAGCCCTTTATATATATATAATAGACGCAGGTTTGGCTGTGCGGTAAGAAGCTTGCTTCCCAACCACATGGTTCTGGGTTCAGTCCTACTGCATGACACTTCAGGCAAGTGTCTTCTACTGTAGTCTTCAGCTGAGCAAAGCCTCATCTGGATTTGGTTATGGAAACTGAAAGAAGCCCTTTATATATATATAATAAACGCAGGTGTGGCTGTGCGGTAAGAAGCTTGCTTCCCAACCACATGGTTCTGGGTTCAGTCCTACTGCATGGCACTTCAGGCAAGTGTCTTCTACTGTAGTCTTCAGCTGAGCAAAGCCTCATCTGGATTTGGTTATGGAAACTGAAAGAAGCCCTTTATATATATATAATAGACGCAGGTGTGGCTGTGCGGTAAGAAGCTTGCTTCCCAACCACATGGTTCTGGGTTCAGTCCTACTGCATGGCACTTCAGGCAAGTGTCTTCTACTGTAGTCTTCAGCTGAGCAAAGCCTCATCTGGATTTGGTTATGGAAACTGAAAGAAGCCCTTTATATATATATAATAGACGCAGGTGTGGCTGTGCGGTAAGAAGCTTGCTTCCCAACCACATGGTTCTGGGTTCAGTCCTACTGCATGGCACTTCAGGCAAGTGTCTTCTACTGTAGTCTTCAGCCGAGCAAAGCCTCATCTGGATTTGGTTATGGAAACTGAAAGAAGCCCTTTATATATATATAATAGACGCAGGTGTGGCTGTGCGGTAAGAAGCTTGCTTCCCAACCACATGGTTCTGGGTTCAGTCCTACTGCATGGCACTTCAGGCAAGTGTCTTCTACTGTAGTCTTCAGCCGAGCAAAGCCTCATCTGGATTTGGTTATGGAAACTGAAAGAAGCCCTTTATATATATATAATAGACGCAGGTGTGGCTGTGCGGTAAGAAGCTTGCTTCCCAACCACATGGTTCTGGGTTCAGTCCTACTGCATGGCACTTCAGGCAAGTGTCTTCTACTGTAGTCTTCAGCCGAGCAAAGCCTCATCTGGATTTGGTTATGGAAACTGAAAGAAGCCCTTTATATATATATAATAGACGCAGGTTTGGCTGTGCGGTAAGAAGCTTGCTTCCCAACCACATGGTTCTGGGTTCAGTCCTACTGCATGGCATTTCAGGCAAGTGTCTTCTACTGTAGTCTTCAGCCGAGCAAAGCCTCATCTGGATTTGGTTATGGAAACTGAAAGAAGCCCTTTATATATATATAATAGACGCAGGTGTGGCTGTGCGGTAAGAAGCTTGCTTCCCAACCACATGGTTCTGGGTTCAGTCCTACTGCATGACACTTCAGGCAAGTGTCTTCTACTGTAGTCTTCAGCTGAGCAAAGCCTCATCTGGATTTGGTTATGGAAACTGAAAGAAGCCCTTTATATATATATAATAGACGCAGGTGTGGCTGTGCGGTAAGAAGCTTGCTTCCCAACCACATGGTTCTGGGTTCAGTCCTACTGCATGGCATTTCAGGCAAGTGTCTTCTACTGTAGTCTTCAGCTGAGCAAAGCCTCATCTGGATTTGGTTATGGAAACTGAAAGAAGCCCTTTATATATATATAATAGACGCAGGTGTGGCTGTGCGGTAAGAAGCTTGCTTCCCAACCACATGGTTCTGGGTTCAGTCCTACTGCATGGCACTTCAGGCAAGTGTCTTCTACTGTAGTCTTCAGCTGAGCAAAGCCTCATCTGGATTTGGTTATGGAAACTGAAAGAAGCCCTTTATATATATATAATAGACGCAGGTGTGGCTGTGCGGTAAGAAGCTTGCTTCCCAACCACATGGTTCTGGGTTCAGTCCTACTGCATGGCACTTCAGGCAAGTGTCTTCTACTGTAGTCTTCAGCTGAGCAAAGCCTCATCTGGATTTGGTTATGGAAACTGAAAGAAGCCCTTTATATATATATAATAGACGCAGGTTTGGCTGTGCGGTAAGAAGCTTGCTTCCCAACCACATGGTTCTGGGTTCAGTCCTACTGCATGGCACTTCAGGCAAGTGTCTTCTACTGTAGTCTTCAGCTGAGCAAAGCCTCATCTGGATTTGGTTATGGAAACTGAAAGAAGCCCTTTATATATATATAATAGACGCAGGTGTGGCTGTGCGGTAAGAAGCTTGCTTCCCAACCACATGGTTCTGGGTTCAGTCCTACTGCATGACACTTCAGGCAAGTGTCTTCTACTGTAGTCTTCAGCTGAGCAAAGCCTCATCTGGATTTGGTTATGGAAACTGAAAGAAGCCCTTTATATATATATAATAGACGCAGGTTTGGCTGTGCGGTAAGAAGCTTGCTTCCCAACCACATGGTTCTGGGTTCAGTCCTACTGCATGGCATTTCAGGCAAGTGTCTTCTACTGTAGTCTTCAGCTGAGCAAAGCCTCATCTGGATTTGGTTATGGAAACTGAAAGAAGCCCTTTATATATATATAATAGACGCAGGTTTGGCTGTGCGGTAAGAAGCTTGCTTCCCAACCACATGGTTCTGGGTTCAGTCCTACTGCATGGCACTTCAGGCAAGTGTCTTCTACTGTAGTCTTCAGCTGAGCAAAGCCTCATCTGGATTTGGTTATGGAAACTGAAAGAAGCCCTTTATATATATATAATAGACGCAGGTTTGGCTGTGCGGTAAGAAGCTTGCTTCCCAACCACATGGTTCTGGGTTCAGTCCTACTGCATGGCACTTCAGGCAAGTGTCTTCTACTGTAGTCTTCAGCTGAGCAAAGCCTCATCTGGATTTGGTTATGGAAACTGAAAGAAGCCCTTTATATATATATAATAGACGCAGGTTTGGCTGTGCGGTAAGAAGCTTGCTTCCCAACCACATGGTTCTGGGTTCAGTCCTACTGCATGACACTTCAGGCAAGTGTCTTCTACTGTAGTCTTCAGCTGAGCAAAGCCTCATCTGGATTTGGTTATGGAAACTGAAAGAAGCCCTTTATATATATATAATAGACGCAGGTTTGGCTGTGCGGTAAGAAGCTTGCTTCCCAACCACATGGTTCTGGGTTCAGTCCTACTGCATGGCACTTCAGGCAAGTGTCTTCTACTGTAGTCTTCAGCCGAGCAAAGCCTCATCTGGATTTGGTTATGGAAACTGAAAGAAGCCCTTTATATATATATAATAGACGCAGGTTTGGCTGTGCGGTAAGAAGCTTGCTTCCCAACCACATGGTTCTGGGTTCAGTCCTACTGCATGGCACTTCAGGCAAGTGTCTTCTACTGTAGTCTTCAGCCGAGCAAAGCCTCATCTGGATTTGGTTATGGAAACTGAAAGAAGCCCTTTATATATATATAATAGACGCAGGTTTGGCTGTGCGGTAAGAAGCTTGCTTCCCAACCACATGGTTCTGGGTTCAGTCCTACTGCATGACACTTCAGGCAAGTGTCTTCTACTGTAGTCTTCAGCTGAGCAAAGCCTCATCTGGATTTGGTTATGGAAACTGAAAGAAGCCCTTTATATATATATAATAGACGCAGGTTTGGCTGTGCGGTAAGAAGCTTGCTTCCCAACCACATGGTTCTGGGTTCAGTCCTACTGCATGACACTTCAGGCAAGTGTCTTCTACTGTAGTCTTCAGCTGAGCAAAGCCTCATCTGGATTTGGTTATGGAAACTGAAAGAAGCCCTTTATATATATATAATAGACGCAGGTTTGGCTGTGCGGTAAGAAGCTTGCTTCCCAACCACATGGTTCTGGGTTCAGTCCTACTGCATGGCATTTCAGGCAAGTGTCTTCTACTGTAGTCTTCAGCTGAGCAAAGCCTCATCTGGATTTGGTTATGGAAACTGAAAGAAGCCCTTTATATATATATAATAGACGCAGGTGTGGCTGTGCGGTAAGAAGCTTGCTTCCCAACCACATGGTTCTGGGTTCAGTCCTACTGCATGACACTTCAGGCAAGTGTCTTCTACTGTAGTCTTCAGCCGAGCAAAGCCTCATCTGGATTTGGTTATGGAAACTGAAAGAAGCCCTTTATATATATATAATAGACGCAGGTGTGGCTGTGCGGTAAGAAGCTTGCTTCCCAACCACATGGTTCTGGGTTCAGTCCTACTGCATGACACTTCAGGCAAGTGTCTTCTACTGTAGTCTTCAGCTGAGCAAAGCCTCATCTGGATTTGGTTATGGAAACTGAAAGAAGCCCTTTATATATATATAATAGACGCAGGTTTGGCTGTGCGGTAAGAAGCTTGCTTCCCAACCACATGGTTCTGGGTTCAGTCCTACTGCATGGCATTTCAGGCAAGTGTCTTCTACTGTAGTCTTCAGCTGAGCAAAGCCTCATCTGGATTTGGTTATGGAAACTGAAAGAAGCCCTTTATATATATATAATAGACGCAGGTGTGGCTGTGCGGTAAGAAGCTTGCTTCCCAACCACATGGTTCTGGGTTCAGTCCTACTGCATGACACTTCAGGCAAGTGTCTTCTACTGTAGTCTTCAGCCGAGCAAAGCCTCATCTGGATTTGGTTATGGAAACTGAAAGAAGCCCTTTATATATATATAATAGACGCAGGTGTGGCTGTGCGGTAAGAAGCTTGCTTCCCAACCACATGGTTCTGGGTTCAGTCCTACTGCATGACACTTCAGGCAAGTGTCTTCTACTGTAGTCTTCAGCTGAGCAAAGCCTCATCTGGATTTGGTTATGGAAACTGAAAGAAGCCCTTTATATATATATAATAGACGCAGGTTTGGCTGTGCGGTAAGAAGCTTGCTTCCCAACCACATGGTTCTGGGTTCAGTCCTACTGCATGGCACTTCAGGCAAGTGTCTTCTACTGTAGTCTTCAGCTGAGCAAAGCCTCATCTGGATTTGGTTATGGAAACTGAAAGAAGCCCTTTATATATATATAATAGACGCAGGTTTGGCTGTGCGGTAAGAAGCTTGCTTCCCAACCACATGGTTCTGGGTTCAGTCCTACTGCATGGCACTTCAGGCAAGTGTCTTCTACTGTAG
>NC_142957.1:16320937-16335937 GCF_046866305.1 Octopus bimaculoides
GGATTAACACATACTTTAAGAAATTGTTATTTCTTATATTTAATTGTTTATGTTATGGTTTTATTTACTCCGTGTACCCAGACTTTCTGGACACCCTGTATATATATACAAGGTGTCCACAAAGTCTGGGTACATGGGGATTAACACATGCTTTAAGAAATTCTTATTTCTTATATTTAATTGTTTATGTTATAATTGTATTCACTCCATGTACCCACATGGGGATTAACACATACTTTAAGAAATTGTTATTTCTTATATTTAATTGTTTATGTTATGGTTTTATTTACTCCATGTACCCAGACTTTCTGGACACCCTATATATATATATATATATATATATATACAAAGTGCCCACAAAGTCTGGGTATGTGGGGATTAACACATGCTTTAAGAAATTATTATTTCTTATATCTAATTGTTTATGTCATGGTTTTATTTCCTCCATGTACCCAGACTTTGTGGACACCCTATATATATATATATATATACAAAGTGCCCACAAAGTCTGGGTACGTGGGGATTAACACATGCTTTAAGAAATTATTATTTCTTATATTTAATTGTTTATGTTATGGTTTTATTTACTCCATGTACCCAGACTTTCTGGACACCCTATATATATACAGAGTGTCCACAAAGTCTGGGTACATGGGGATTAACACATGCTTTAAGAAATTGTTATTTCTTATATTTAATTGTTTATGTTATGATTTTATTTACTCCATGTACCCAGACTTTCTGGACACCCTATATATATATATATACAGAGTGTCCACAAAGGCTGGGTACGTGGGGATTAACACATGCTTTAAGAAATTATTATTTCTTATATTTAATTGTTTATGTTATGGTTTTATTTACTCCATGTACCCAGACTTTCTGGACACCCTATATATATATATATATATATATATATATATATACAAAGTGCCCACAAAGTCTGGGTATGTGGGGATTAACACATGCTTTAAGAAATTATTTTATCTTATATTAATTGTTTATGTTATGGTTTTATTTACTCCATGTACCCAGACTTTCTGGACACCCTGTATATATATACAGAATGTCCACAATGTCTGGGTACATGGGGATTAACATATACTTTAAGAAATTGTTATTTCTTATATTTAATTGTTCATGTTATGATTTTATTTACTCCATATACCCAGACTTTCTGGACACCCTATATATATATATACAGAGTGTCCACAAAGTCTGGGTACATGGGGACTAACACATGCTTTAAGAAATTATTATTTCTTATATTTAATTGTTTATGTTATGGTTTTATTTACTCCATGTACCCAGACTTTGTGAACACCCTATATATATATTTACAGATTGTCCACAAAGTCTGGGTACATGGGGACTAACACATGCTTTAAGAAATTATTATTTCTTATATTTAATTGTTTATGTTATGGTTTTATTTACTCCATGTACCCAGACTTTCTGGACACCCTGTATATATATACAGAGTGTCCATAATGTCTGGGTACATTGGGGGATTAACACATGCTTTAAGAAATTGTTATTTCTTATATTTAATTGTTTATGTTATGATTTTATTTACTCCGTGTACCCAGACTTTCTGGACATCCTGTATATATATATACAGAGTGTCCACAAAGTCTGGGTACATGGGGATTAA
This sequence comes from Octopus bimaculoides, assembly GCF_046866305.1. NCBI lineage: Eukaryota > Metazoa > Mollusca > Cephalopoda > Octopoda > Octopodidae > Octopus > Octopus bimaculoides. The sequence continues at coordinate 16,322,592 of NC_142957.1, forward strand.
CACATGCTTTAAGAAATTGTTATTTCTTATATTTAATTGTTTATGTTATGATTTTATTTACTCCATGTAGCCAGACTTTGTGGACACCCTGTATATATATATATATATATACAGAGTGTCCACAAAGTCTGGGTGCGTGGGGATTAACACATGCTTTAAGAAATTATTATTTCTTATATTTAATTGTTTATGTTATGGTTTTATTTCCTCCATGTATCCAGACTTTGTGGACACCCTGTATATATATGTATGTATGTATGTATATATATATATATATATATATACTAGCAGTATAGCCCGGCGCTGCTCGGGATTAAGCTAGGATTATTAAGTGATCAAGTGCTTTATTCAAACCAAAATAAGTAACATGGACATCAGATTTGAGCGAAATCTGTTGAAATTGGTTTGGCTGAAAATGGTTTGCTGGCAATTTGATTGGGAAATCCCATAAGGAATCAGTTTATTGGTTATTTCCACTTATTGACTGTTTTTTTTAAAGTTGCATTAGAGATCTGCATAGGAGAAAGTTGATCTGAAGGTTTGCATTGGGGATCTGGATTGGAGTAACTAAGGAAAACTTACCATCAGCCTTAACCAAAAAATAAGGGGCCTGTCCCTTCTAGGTTAACTCTAACCCTAACCCTAAACCCTAACCCTGACCCTAAAACTGTAAACCCTAACACCAACCCTAATGAACGATATAAAATAAACATATATTTTTTTTTTGTTTGACGCTTGGCAAACACTCTCTTTCTTTCTCTCTCCTTCAAGTGCCTAAGCACAGATTTGACTTCACCATGGCAACAAACTTCAAAATTGGTAAAAGTTTATTGATATTTTTACAGCTATACGCAGGTGCCTCTAAGAGAAAAATTTGACGAACATGCTGGGTTATAACGAATCTCCTCCTAAAATTGGAGCAACATGTGTGCTAATTTGTGGACGTGCATAAAGTACATACACGTATACACACACACACACACACATCTTCACTTTTATAGATATGATATATATATATATATATATATATATATATATATATATATATATATATATTATCTATCTACAGGATGTCCACAAAGTCTGGGTACATGGGGACTAACACATGCTTTAAGAAATTATTATTTCTTATATTTAATTGTTTATATTATGGTTTTATTTACTCCATGTACCCACATGGGGATTAACACATACTTTAATAAATTATTATTTCTTATATTTAATTGTTTGTTATGATTTTATTTACTCCATGTACTCAGATTTGTGGATACCCTGTATATGTATACAGGGTGGTCCACAAAGTCTGGGTACATGGGGACTAATACATGCTTTAAGAAATTATTATTTCTTATATTTAATTGTTTATGTTATGGTTTTATTTCCTCCATGTGCCCAGACCTTGTGGACACCCTATATATATATACAGATTGTCCACAAAGTCTGGGTACGTGGGGACTAACACATGCTTTAAGAAATTATTATTTCTTATATTTAATTGTTTATGTTATGGTTTTATTTCCTCCATGTGCCCAGACCTTGTGGACACCCTATATATATATACAGATTGTCCACAAAGTCTGGGTACGTGGGGACTAACACATGCTTTAAGAAATTATTATTTCTTATATTTAATTGTTTATGTTATGGTTTTATTTCCTCCATGTGCCCAGACCTTGTGGACACCCTATATATATATACAGAGTGTCCACAAAGCCTGGGTACGTGGGGACTAACACATGCTTTAAGAAATTATTATTTCTTATATTTAATTGTTTATGTTATGGTTTTATTTCCTCCATGTGCCCAGACCTTGTGGACACCCTATATATATATACAGAGTGTCCACAAAGCCTGGGTACGTGGGGACTAACACATGCTTTAATAAATTATTATTTCTTATATTTAATTGTTTATGTTATGGTTTTATTTCCTCCATGTGACCAGACCTTGTGGACACCCTATATATATATACAGAGTGTCCACAAAGCCTGGGTACGTGGGGACTAACACATGCTTTAAGAAATTATTATTTCTTATATTTAATTGTTTATGTTATGGTTTTATTTCCTCCATGTGCCCAGACCTTGTGGACACCCTATATATATATACAGAGTGTCCACAAAGGCTGGGTACGTGGGGACTAACACATGCTTTAAGAAATTATTATTTCTTATATTTAATTGTTTATGTTATGGTTTTATTTCCTCCATGTGCCCAGACCTTGTGGACACCCTATATATATATACAGATTGTCCACAAAGTCTGGGTACGTGGGGACTAACACATGCTTTAATAAATTATTATTTCTTATATTTAATTGTTTATGTTATGGTTTTATTTCCTCCATGTGCCCAGACCTTGTGGACACCCTATATATATATATATACAGAGTGTCCACAAAGCCTGGGTACGTGGGGACTAACACATGCTTTAATAAATTATTATTTCTTATATTTAATTGTTTATGTTATGGTTTTATTTCCTCCATGTGCCCAGACCTTGTGGACACCCTATATATATATACAGATTGTCCACAAAGTCTGGGTACGTGGGGACTAACACATGCTTTAATAAATTATTATTTCTTATATTTAATTGTTTATGTTATGGTTTTATTTCCTCCATGTGCCCAGACCTTGTGGACACCCTATATATATATACAGAGTGTCCACAAAGCCTGGGTACGTGGGGACTAACACATGCTTTAATAAATTATTATTTCTTATATTTAATTGTTTATGTTATGGTTTTATTTCCTCCATGTGCCCAGACCTTGTGGACACCCTATATATATATACAGAGTGTCCACAAAGCCTGGGTACGTGGGGACTAACACATGCTTTAAGAAATTATTATTTCTTATATTTAATTGTTTATGTTATGGTTTTATTTCCTCCATGTGCCCAGACCTTGTGGACACCCTATATATATATACAGAGTGTCCACAAAGCCTGGGTACGTGGGGACTAACACATGCTTTAATAAATTATTATTTCTTATATTTAATTGTTTATGTTATGGTTTTATTTCCTCCATGTGCCCAGACCTTGTGGACACCCTATATATATATACAGAGTGTCCACAAAGCCTGGGTACGTGGGGACTAACACATGCTTTAATAAATTATTATGTCTTATATTTAATTGTTTATGTTATGGTTTTATTTCCTCCATGTGCCCAGACCTTGTGGACACCCTATATATATATACAGAGTGTCCACAAAGCCTGGGTACGTGGGGACTAACACATGCTTTAATAAATTATTATTTCTTATATTTAATTGTTTATGTTATGGTTTTATTTCCTCCATGTGCCCAGACCTTGTGGACACCCTATATATATATACAGAGTGTCCACAAAGCCTGGGTACGTGGGGACTAACACATGCTTTAAGAAATTATTATTTCTTATATTTAATTGTTTATGTTATGGTTTTATTTCCTCCATGTGCCCAGACCTTGTGGACACCCTATATATATATACAGAGTGTCCACAAAGCCTGGGTACGTGAGGACTAACACATGCTTTAATAAATTATTATTTCTTATATTTAATTGTTTATGTTATGGTTTTATTTCCTCCATGTGCCCAGACCTTGTGGACACCCTATATATATATACAGAGTGTCCACAAAGCCTGGGTACGTGGGGACTAACACATGCTTTAAGAAATTATTATTTCTTATATTTAATTGTTTATGTTATGGTTTTATTTCCTCCATGTGCCCAGACCTTCTGGACATCCTGTATATATATACAGGGTGTCCACAAAGGCTGGGTACGTGGGGACTAACACATGCTTTAAGAAATTATTATTTCTTATATTTAATTGTTTATGTTATGGTTTTATTTCCTCCATGTGCCCAGACCTTGTGGACACCCTATATATATATACGGAGTGTCCACAAAGCCTGGGTACGTGGGGACTAACACATGCTTTAATAAATTATTATTTCTTATATTTAATTGTTTATGTTATGGTTTTATTTCCTCCATGTGCCCAGACCTTGTGGACACCCTATATATATATACAGAGTGTCCACAAAGGCTGGGTACGTGGGGACTAACACATGCTTTAATAAATTATTATTTCTTATATTTAATTGTTTATGTTATGGTTTTATTTCCTCCATGTGCCCAGACCTTCTGGACATCCTGTATATATATACAGGGTGTCCACAAAGGCTGGGTACGTGGGGACTAACACATGCTTTAAGAAATTATTATTTCTTATATTTAATTGTTTATGTTATGGTTTTATTTCCTCCATGTGCCCAGACCTTGTGGACACCCTATATATATATACAGAGTGTCCACAAAGGCTGGGTACGTGGGGACTAACACATGCTTTAAGAAATTATTATTTCTTATATTTAATTGTTTATGTTATGGTTTTATTTCCTCCATGTGCCCAGACCTTGTGGACACCCTATATATATATATACAGGGTGTCCACAAAGGCTGGGTACGTGGGGACTAACACATGCTTTAAGAAATTATTATTTCTTATATTTAATTGTTTATGTTATGGTTTTATTTCCTCCATGTGCCCAGACCTTGTGGACACCCTATATATATATATATACAGAGTGTCCACAAAGCCTGGGTACGTGGGGACTAACACATGCTTTAATAAATTATTATTTCTTATATTTAATTGTTTATGTTATGGTTTTATTTCCTCCATGTGCCCAGACCTTGTGGACACCCTATATATATATACAGATTGTCCACAAAGTCTGGGTACGTGGGGACTAACACATGCTTTAATAAATTATTATTTCTTATATTTAATTGTTTATGTTATGGTTTTATTTCCTCCATGTGCCCAGACCTTGTGGACACCCTATATATATATACAGAGTGTCCACAAAGCCTGGGTACGTGGGGACTAACACATGCTTTAATAAATTATTATTTCTTATATTTAATTGTTTATGTTATGGTTTTATTTCCTCCATGTGCCCAGACCTTGTGGACACCCTATATATATATACAGAGTGTCCACAAAGCCTGGGTACGTGGGGACTAACACATGCTTTAAGAAATTATTATTTCTTATATTTAATTGTTTATGTTATGGTTTTATTTCCTCCATGTGCCCAGACCTTGTGGACACCCTATATATATATACAGAGTGTCCACAAAGCCTGGGTACGTGGGGACTAACACATGGTTTAAGAAATTATTATTTCTTATATTTAATTGTTTATGTTATGGTTTTATTTCCTCCATGTGCCCAGACCTTGTGGACACCCTATATATATATACAGAGTGTCCACAAAGCCTGGGTACGTGGGGACTAACACATGCTTTAATAAATTATTATGTCTTATATTTAATTGTTTATGTTATGGTTTTATTTCCTCCATGTGCCCAGACCTTGTGGACACCCTATATATATATACAGAGTGTCCACAAAGCCTGGGTACGTGGGGACTAACACATGCTTTAATAAATTATTATTTCTTATATTTAATTGTTTATGTTATGGTTTTATTTCCTCCATGTGCCCAGACCTTGTGGACACCCTATATATATATACAGAGTGTCCACAAAGCCTGGGTACGTGGGGACTAACACATGCTTTAAGAAATTATTATTTCTTATATTTAATTGTTTATGTTATGGTTTTATTTCCTCCATGTGCCCAGACCTTGTGGACACCCTATATATATATACAGAGTGTCCACAAAGCCTGGGTACGTGAGGACTAACACATGCTTTAATAAATTATTATTTCTTATATTTAATTGTTTATGTTATGGTTTTATTTCCTCCATGTGCCCAGACCTTGTGGACACCCTATATATATATACAGAGTGTCCACAAAGCCTGGGTACGTGGGGACTAACACATGCTTTAAGAAATTATTATTTCTTATATTTAATTGTTTATGTTATGGTTTTATTTCCTCCATGTGCCCAGACCTTCTGGACATCCTGTATATATATACAGGGTGTCCACAAAGGCTGGGTACGTGGGGACTAACACATGCTTTAAGAAATTATTATTTCTTATATTTAATTGTTTATGTTATGGTTTTATTTCCTCCATGTGCCCAGACCTTGTGGACACCCTATATATATATACAGAGTGTCCACAAAGCCTGGGTACGTGGGGACTAACACATGCTTTAATAAATTATTATTTCTTATATTTAATTGTTTATGTTATGGTTTTATTTCCTCCATGTGCCCAGACCTTGTGGACACCCTATATATATATACAGAGTGTCCACAAAGGCTGGGTACGTGGGGACTAACACATGCTTTAATAAATTATTATTTCTTATATTTAATTGTTTATGTTATGGTTTTATTTCCTCCATGTGCCCAGACCTTCTGGACATCCTGTATATATATACAGGGTGTCCACAAAGGCTGGGTACGTGGGGACTAACACATGCTTTAAGAAATTATTATTTCTTATATTTAATTGTTTATGTTATGGTTTTATTTCCTCCATGTGCCCAGACCTTGTGGACACCCTATATATATATACAGAGTGTCCACAAAGGCTGGGTACGTGGGGACTAACACATGCTTTAAGAAATTATTATTTCTTATATTTAATTGTTTATGTTATGGTTTTATTTCCTCCATGTGCCCAGACCTTGTGGACACCCTATATATATATACAGGGTGTCCACAAAGGCTGGGTACGTGGGGACTAACACATGCTTTAAGAAATTATTATTTCTTATATTTAATTGTTTATGTTATGGTTTTATTTCCTCCATGTGCCCAGACCTTGTGGACACCCTATATATATATACAGAGTGTCCACAAAGGCTGGGTACGTGGGGACTAACACATACTTTAAGAAATTATTATTTCTTATATTTAATTGTTTATGTTATGGTTTTATTTCCTCCATGTGCCCAGACCTTGTGGACACCCTATATATATATACAGAGTGTCTACAAAGGCTGGGTACGTGGGGACTAACACATGCTTTAAGAAATTATTATTTCTTATATTTAATTGTTTATGTTATGGTTTTATTTACTCCATGTGCCCAGACCTTGTGGATACCCTATATATATATACAGAGTGTCCACAAAGGCTGGGTACGTGGGGACTAACACATGCTTTAAGAAATTATTATTTCTTATATTTAATTGTTTATGTTATGGTTTTATTTCCTCCATGTACCCAGACTTTCTGGACACCCTATATATATATACAGAGTGTCTACAAAGGCTGGGTACGTGGGGACTAACACATGCTTTAAGAAATTATTATTTCTTATATTTAATTGTTTATGTTATGGTTTTATTTCCTCCATGTGCCCAGACTTTGTGGATACCCTATATATATATACAGAGTGTCTACAAAGCCTGGGTACGTGGGGACTAACACATGCTTTAAGAAATTATTATTTCTTATATTTAATTGTTTATGTTATGGTTTTATTTCCTCCATGTGCCCAGACCTTGTGGACACCCTATATATATATACAGAGTGTCTACAAAGTCTGGGTACATGGGGACTAACACATGCTTTAAGAAATTATTATTCCTTATATTTAATTGTTTATGTTATGGTTTTATTTCCTCCATGTGCCCAGACCTTGTGGACACCCTATATATATATACAGAGTGTCCACAAAGGCTGGGTACGTTGGCTCTAACACATGCTTTAAGAAATTATTATTTCCTATATTTAATTGTTTATGTTATGGTTTTATTTACTCCATGTGCCCAGACTTTGTGGATACCCTATATATATATATACAGAGTGTCTACAAAGTCTGGGTACATGGGGACTAACACATGCTTTAATAAATTATTATTTCTTATATTTAATTGTTTATGTTATGGTTTTATTTCCTCCATGTGCCCAGACCTTGTGGACACCCTATATATATATACAGAGTGTCTACAAAGGCTGGGTACGTGGGGACTAACACATGCTTTAAGAAATTATTATTTCTTATATTTAATTGTTTATGTTATGGTTTTATTTACTCCATGTGCCCAGACCTTGTGGATACCCTATATATATATACAGAGTGTCCACAAAGGCTGGGTACGTGGGGACTAACACATGCTTTAAGAAATTATTATTTCTTATATTTAATTGTTTATGTTATGGTTTTATTTCCTCCATGTACCCAGACTTTCTGGACACCCTATATATATATACAGAGTGTCTACAAAGGCTGGGTACGTGGGGACTAACACATGCTTTAAGAAATTATTATTTCTTATATTTAATTGTTTATGTTATGGTTTTATTTCCTCCATGTACCCAGACCTTGTGGACACCCTATATATATATACAGAGTGTCCACAAAGGCTGGGTACGTGGGGACTAACACATGCTTTAAGAAATTATTATTTCTTATATTTAATTGTTTATGTTATGGTTTTATTTCCTCCATGTGCCCAGACCTTGTGGACACCCTATATATATATACAGAGTGTCCACAAAGGCTGGGTACGTGGGGACTAACACATGCTTTAAGAAATTATTATTTCTTATATTTAATTGTTTATGTTATGGTTTTATTTCCTCCATGTACCCAGACCTTGTGGACACCCTATATATATATACAGAGTGTCCACAAAGGCTGGGTACGTGGGGACTAACACATGCTTTAAGAAATTATTATTTCTTATATTTAATTGTTTATGTTATGGTTTTATTTCCTCCATGTGCCCAGACCTTGTGGACACCCTATATATATATACAGAGTGTCCACAAAGGCTGGGTACGTGGGGACTAACACATGCTTTAAGAAATTATTATTTCTTATATTTAATTGTTTATGTTATGGTTTTATTTCCTCCATGTGCCCAGACCTTCTGGACACCCTATATATATATACAGAGTGTCTACAAAGGCTGGGTACGTGGGGACTAACACATGCTTTAAGAAATTATTATTTCTTATATTTAATTGTTTATGTTATGGTTTTATTTCCTCCATGTACCCAGACCTTGTGGACACCCTATATATATATACAGAGTGTCCACAAAGGCTGGGTACGTGGGGACTAACACATGCTTTAAGAAATTATTATTTCTTATATTTAATTGTTTATGTTATGGTTTTATTTCCTCCATGTACCCAGACCTTGTGGACACCCTATATATATATACAGAGTGTCCACAAAGGCTGGGTACGTGGGGACTAACACATGCTTTAAGAAATTATTATTTCTTATATTTAATTGTTTATGTTATGGTTTTATTTCCTCCATGTGCCCAGACCTTGTGGACACCCTATATATATATACAGAGTGTCCACAAAGGCTGGGTACGTGGGGACTAACACATGCTTTAAGAAATTATTATTTCTTATATTTAATTGTTTATGTTATGGTTTTATTTCCTCCATGTACCCAGACCTTGTGGACACCCTATATATATATACAGAGTGTCCACAAAGGCTGGGTACGTGGGGACTAACACATGCTTTAAGAAATTATTATTTCTTATATTTAATTGTTTATGTTATGGTTTTATTTCCTCCATGTGCCCAGACCTTGTGGACACCCTATATATATATACAGAGTGTCCACAAAGGCTGGGTACGTGGGGACTAACACATGCTTTAAGAAATTATTATTTCTTATATTTAATTGTTTATGTTATGGTTTTATTTCCTCCATGTGCCCAGACCTTGTGGACTCCCTATATATATATACAGAGTGTCTACAAAGGCTGGGTACGTGGGGACTAACACATGCTTTAAGAAATTATTATTTCTTATATTTAATTGTTTATGTTATGGTTTTATTTCCTCCATGTACCCAGACCTTGTGGACACCCTATATATATATACAAAGTGTCCACAAAGGCTGGGTACGTGGGGACTAACACATGCTTTAAGAAATTATTATTTCTTATATTTAATTGTTTATGTTATGGTTTTATTTCCTCCATGTACCCAGACCTTGTGGACACCCTATATATATATACAGAGTGTCCACAAAGGCTGGGTACGTGGGGACTAACACATGCTTTAAGAAATTAATATTTCTTATATTTAATTGTTTATGTTATGGTTTTATTTCCTCCATGTGCCCAGACCTTGTGGACACCCTATATATATATACAGAGTGTCCACAAAGGCTGGGTACGTGGGGACTAACACATGCTTTAAGAAATTATTATTTCTTATATTTAATTGTTTATGTTATGGTTTTATTTCCTCCATGTGCCCAGACCTTGTGGACACCCTATATATATATACAGAGTGTCCACAAAGGCTGGGTACGTGGGGACTAACACATACTATAAGAAATTATTATTTCTTATATTTAATTGTTTATGTTATGATTTTATTTACCCCATGTACCCAGACTTTGTGGACGCCCTGTATTTACACACACACACACACACACACACATATACATGCATATACATACATACATATATACATATGCACACCCACATGCACACATACACACACACATACACTCACATACACACACTCACACACACACACACACACACATGGTGATTGCTCCATCTTCACAAATGATTGTCGTCACCTTGTGCTTCCTCTTTGTCAATGGCATTTCTGACTTTCCATCTGCGACCTCCCAGATGACAATTCAATTCCACTGCAGATCTGCATAGTTTGAAGCATAGGTGACAAACGAAAGTTGTAACTTAACTGTGCACTTCCTATCGGTTAGGTTTGCACATGTCACCACTCTTCTATCACCTTAGAACTTTCAGTAGATGAGGTCACCATAAAAAGACAGGTGTACATCATTGGATTCTAGTGATAAACATCTGTACAGCATGAATACACCTGTTTGAGTCTCCCTGATTAGTTTCTAGCGACTGGCAGAAATGAGATGACCAGTAATCACGTAAAACTACAGGTTTTACATCAGTGTGTCCCTTTTCTAGAAATATGCTGTGACAACAAATAGGGGTTCCTCACTCCCAGTGGTTTTATTGTAGAGTCTCATGGCTTAGTGGTTAGGGGTTTGTCTCATGGCTTAGCGGTTAGGGGTTTGTCTCATGGCTTAGTGGTTAGGGGTTTGTCTCATGGCTTAGTGGTTAGGGGTTTGTCTTATGATTCTAAGATTGTGGTTAAGATTCCTGGCTTGGGTTAGGGTTATGTTCTTGAGCAAAATACTTCATTCCACATTGCTCTAGTCCATTCGGCTGACAAAAATGAGTAATCCAGTGATAGACAGGCGTCCTGTTCAGCTGGGGAATATATACGCCATGGAAACCGGCCCTTGTGAGTCTATATCACTCAGGAAGGAATTTCATGGAGGTGCATGGCTTAGTGGTTAAGGTGTTAAGGTGTTAACAACAAACAAGATGAGGACAAATATCCGTCAAATGTAAATAATGTACTTCATTTCATGTTGCTCCAGTCCACTCAGCCGGCAACCCTGAATAATCCTATGACAGACCAGCGTCCCATGCAGGTGGGAAATTTATATGCAACGGAAACTGGGAAACTATCCCTTATGAGTCGGCATGACTCCTGGGAAACTATCCCTTATGAGTTGGCTTGACTCGAGAAAGTAACCTTTATTTTTTACGTTAGTGGTTTTATTGCATACCCTGATATCAACGAAGGGTATTTCTGCGTCACTATGCTACACACACACACACATACATACGCATACATAAGAATTAATAGTAATACTCACTGCAAGATATGTGACCAACGCCGATGCTATAGTCGAGATGATCACATTGAAACCAATCCAAACCAAGGCTGGCGTGTACAGGCACTTGTCTTCAACACATTTGTCGATGACTTATCAAGAAATTATGTTAAGGAGAATCAGAAATATAAAATGTATTTTCATCATTCTTTTTTTCTTGCCTTTAACCCTCCAATGCGGAGTATAGGCCACTTATAATTGAATTCCATGTCGCATAATCTTTGGCTTCTGTACTTATACTCTGCCATGAATGTCCCCCTTTCTCTAGTTCCTTTTGTGTTGATCTATGCCACGAGTTCTTAGGCCTACCTTTCTTTCTATATCCATCCGGATTCCACTGTAAAGCACTTTTCGCTACATCTGGTCTGTCTTTTCTAATTGTGCTAGCGATTCACTTCCACTTGTTCTTAAATGTTTGCTCCCTAATCGAAACTTGATTCGTTCTTTGCCATAGCTCCATATTGCTTGTGTGTTCTGGCCATCTGATTTTAAGTATACTACGCAAGCACCTATTGATGAATGATTGTATTTGCTTATTTGACTTAACTGTTGTTTGCCATGTCTCAACCCCATACAATAACATCGCTTTTACGTTAGTATTAAAAATTCTTATTTTGTTCCTTATTGAAATTACACTTGCGCTCCATACTTTTTTTAACAGATGAAAAGCGATCGTTGCCTTACTTATTCTCGTCTTAATATCTTTGTTGGTGTCGCCTGAGAATGTTATCTTACTACCTAAATACATAAACTTGGCTACATACTCTAGTTCACCGTTATCATCATAACAATAGCATAATGTAGCAGTCCTGGTTAGGATGAATTTTACTGTTGTCTTAGCCCCAGGAAATATTGTCTCCAGCCTTGTGACTGGCACGAACTGATCAGATTTGGGGATCAATCAGGATTTGGGATTTCTTTTCTCCAGTTTTTTCACTTAATGTTTGAGAACAGTCAGGGTAACTTTTAGTATTTTCATTTGTGAGAACGGTCGAGTTTATTTCAGATATTCTCATTTTAAAAATCATCTCTGGCTAATTGTTGAGAGTACGTTGGTGTTGTCTTGTTGGAGGTTTGTGCTCTCTTATTATTATTATTATTATTATTATTATTATTATTATTATTATTATTATTATTACTACTACTACTACTATTATGGTCTGAAATAGTAGTGTTTCTGACATTCTGTATTTCTCTTATTTCATGGAATCTTATCAAGTGAAACTATGCGGAAGATCTTTGTTTTATGGAGAACTTGGAAATAGCATGACTCCATTAATGTTCTTTTTTTGTGTTTCCTCACCTGGGAGCGAAAAAAAATAATAGACTTTTGTTTGCGAAGAAAACTAAATTCTTTTCTATGGCTTGTGAATAACAAAAAAGCAACATTGAAAAATGCTCTACCAACACAACCACCACCACCATTATCAGCAGCACCACAACCATCACCATCACCACTGCTGCGGCCTCCACAACCACCACAACCAACGCCACCACCACCACCACCACCACCACCACTGCCATCGCCTCCACAACAACTCCACCCACTGCCACCACCACCACCACCACCACCACCACCACCATCACCACCACCACTACCACCACCACCTTCACCACCACCACCACCTTCACCACCACCACCACCACCACCACCTCCACCACCACAATGAAAGTAAATTTCAAGCAAAAACAAAG
>NC_142957.1:16340937-16345937 GCF_046866305.1 Octopus bimaculoides
GAGTAAGACAGAGAACCAGATGAACCATATGTTCTGAACTAAAGGTGACAAGTTTCTCAGCGAAGTATAATATATGCTGATGAAACACTTGATGCTAATTACATTTGCAATTTTAATCAGGTAGAAGCTGTGATGATGAACCAGTAAACTTATATGTGTTTTGCTTGCAGTACACCAAGTTTACATTGTTATTATAAAGAATTGAGTGCACCCAAGAGACGCTGTTGTGTAGGTGAGAAGTTCAGTTTCCACCCACCTAGCTTCGGTGTCAGGTCCTGCTATGCACCATTTTGGGTACGTGCCTTCTTGTTTACCATCTGGCCAAATAACGCTGTGAATTGAATGTGCTTGTTGTAATGAGAGACTCTGTGGAAGCCTCTCACACACACACACACACACACACACATATATATATATATATATATATATATCAGAGGTTCTCAAACATTTTGGGCCACTGCCCCCCTCATGGCTACATAATACCTTGAGTGCCCCCACCTCTATTTTTATGTATAAATAAATATTTTATATTTTACTAATTTATATGTACTATGACTCATTTGATATTTAATATAATATTATATAATTTGTATACAATACTATAATAATATTATAATAAATTCATAGCGTCCCCCAGTCCACTGCATTCCCCCCCAACGCCTCCTTTTTCTCTACCAGCTTCTTTCAGTTTCCCTCGCATATATATATGGAACTCTACCTGTTCCATGGTCAAGAAGCAGCTCTCATTAGCCTGGACAGAAAGCTATTAGGATGCGGCAAAAAGCTCCATGGGATGGCTTAATAACATATGGACCAGCAAAAGTGTCCCAACTAAATTAAAAACAATATTAGTGTGAGCGCTCGTTTGGTCAGTAGGCATTTATGTGAAGCATGAACTGTGAACAAATTTGAAGAGAACATACGCAGTGTGTAGTGAAATGTGGGTTTCTAGGAGAATGTTACTAGTCTCTTATGATGAATGAATGGGTGTTACAACAAGTAGGTGAAAGACAACAATTCCTGAACATTGTGAAAAACAAAAAAAAGCTCATCTGTTATGGCTGTATTCAAAGAAGCAGACGTTTGGAAGGGTAGAGGGGGAGGAGATTGAAAAGTAGGTAAGAATGCCGGCTGGTTGAACAAGTGTTGGCAAAGTAGGTGAAGAACTTTTAACCAGCAAAACTCTCGTTATAATATCATTAATCAAGTGTAGGTGTACAATACATGACAGGGATGATATATACATATTTATATATGTTTCCTTCTTGTATTTGGTTTGCAAGATTCTTTATGGGAATTCGTGTGTTGAAGCATATTTTTATTGTGTTTGGGAGAGTCATTCTGTTTTAATGCCTTATTAATTAACACACTCACCGGTTCGATTTCCACTCATTTACTTTTTTCTTTACTGAAATTTTCATTGTTTATTGCAGCCTCTTCAATAGTCTTTGACTCTGTCCGTTATTGGAGCTGCATTCTTTTTGCTTGTTTCTGCACGTGTGTGCATCAGTGTGCATGTGTATATATGTATGTATGTGTGTCTACATATGTGTCCCTGTAGTGTGTATCTTTTGTGTATGTACTTGTCTTCCCATATTAACTAAGTGCCTATCTATCTAGGCACACACACACACACACAAAGGCAGAGTGAGAGAGAGACAAAGACAGAGAGAGAGAGAGAGAGGACAATGACAGAGAGATGGATGCAGGCCCTTACCTCCCACTTGGAAACAATTCGTTTACGATAATGAAGAGAATTCTGTGGAATGCTGTATTCCTTGATTCTGTTGCCAACTTCCTGAAAAGATGAAAATAGAGAGAAGGATTAGTGATGTGGCCATATAGTGGGTGTGGGGGTGGCATATAAGGAGATGCATATGGAGGGGTAGCCATATGGGGATGGTCATACGGTGGGGTGCAGTATGGTGGAGGTGATGGTAATGTAGTCTTTTATCATCCATCTTTTATTTGGGGCTCTGCCTTGAAAAAATTTTAGTCAAATGAATCGACCCCAGTACTTATATATTTTTTATTAAAGCCTAGTACATATTCCATCAGTCTTTTTTTGTTGAACTGTTAAGTTACAAGGATGTAAACAAACACTTCAACACACACACACACACACACACACACACATACACACACACATCAATATATATATGGATGAGGCGATCTGTGTCAAGAAGTGCCACTCCCAAACAGTGGAAGGAATCCGGGGTAGAGGGAGACCTAGGAAGACATGGGATGAGGTGGTCAAGTATGACCTTCAAACGTTGGGCCTCACAGGGGCAATGACAAAAGACAGAAACCTCTGGAGGTATGCTGTGACTGAGAAGACCCGGCAAATAAAGTGAGTCCACAGCTGTAACCTACACCAGTGTTGCATAACCAGCCCACTCAAAAGTACCTTGGATCGTAGGGCAACATGCTGCGCTTGAGGAGATCTATTGAGTCAAGTACATCAAAACCGAAATCGAATGGAAATTGCAGTTGTGATCCCCATGCCGGTGGCATGTAAAAAGCACCATCTGAACGTGGCTGGTGGCACGTGAAAAGCAACCAATCATGGTCGTTGCCAGCCCCCTCTGGCCCCTGTGCCAGTGGCATGTATAAAAGCACCCACTACACTCTCGGAGTGGTTGGCATTAGGAAGGGCATCCAGCTGTAGAAACACTGCCAGATCAGATTGGAGCCTAGTGCAGCCTCCTGGCTTCCCAGACCCCAGTCGAACCATCCAACCCATGCCAGCATGGGAAACGGACGTTAAACGATGATGATGATGATGAAACATGGCAGGTTTCTTTCAATTTCCACTGACCAAATCTACTCACAAGGCTTTGGTTGGCCCAAGAATATAGTAGAAGAGACTTGCCCAAGGTGACACACAATGGGACTAAACCCCAAACCACCGTGGTTCTATAAAAAGAAAACTGCAACACATATCAATCCAGTATTTAATCTTCTCCAAGATAATCTCTTTCAGAAGCCACATGCTTTAATCCAGTGGCATTTCTATTGACGGAAGCATTCCTGGAACTCCTTTCTTTTTGAGATTGCGAGCAGCTGCCTTATCACTTTATCTTGGATTTCCTCAGCATCTTGAAATCTTATTCCTTTCAAGTGGGATTTAATTTTTGGAAAAATTCCACCCCATAATAACCTTCAGACTGTGTCTCGTTCCACACCCCCCCACACATATTTTTCTCTGCTATGGCCACTGATGGAACTTTTGTGGTGTGGAGAGACGACCAGACTCTACACACTTTACTTCTAAGCACTGCTATAAACAATGCAAGTGAGCAAGAATACCATAACTTAGTGTGCATGTGCAACACAGATCAGGATCATTTTGTGCCAAGTGGCTTCTCTCTGCTTGTTTTAGCACCATTACCAGAGAAGCAGCCGTGATATATTTTGATCAGACCTTGTGTCATTTTTCCTTTATTTCTTTTACTTATTCCAGTCATTTGGCTGCGGCCATGCTGCGGCACTGCCTTTATTCGAGCAAATCAACCCCAGGACTTATTTTTTGCTGAACTGTTAAGTTACGGGGGATGCAAATATACCAGCATCGGTTGTCAAGCGACGAACAGACACACAAACATACATGTATATATATATATATATATATATATATATATATATATATACGACAGGCTTCTTTCAGTTTCCGTCTACCAAATTCACTCACAAGGCTTTGGTCGGCCCAAGGCTATAGTAGAAGACACTTGCCCAAGGTGCCACGCAGAACCATGTGGTTGAGAAGTAAGTTACTTACCACACAACCACTCCTGCAACTATTATAATTATTATTTTTATATTTTTTATTTGAAATTTTTCATTTTTATTTTTAAACTTTCAAAGTCTTCACCATGCCTTTCTCATTCCATTTTTCATGTATCATCAGTTGTCTCCCATTGAATGCTTTTTGGTGACATTTGTGAGAAAATCACTAGAGAAAGTTTTACTTGGGTTTATTAATCCCTCAAAATTTCTCATTGTGCCAGTCAATACCAGTGCCCCCCTCACTAGCCCTCGTGCCGGTGGCACGTAAAAAAGCACCCACTGCACTCTCGGAGTGGTTGGTGTTAGGAAGAGCATTCAGCTATAGAAACATTGCCAGATCAGATTGGAGCCTGGTGCAGTCCACTGGTTTGCCAGACCTCAGTCAAACTGTCCAATTAGTCTTCCACTGAACCTTAGTCGCAATTTATGCTCGTAACACTAGCTGAATGAAAGCTAAGTTATTTTATTAAATTCTTTGTTATATTTAAAATTAATTGAAAGAAACACAGAGCATCTCAACAGAAATATGCTAACAAAAGGGTTAAAGTCACCATATTTTTAATCCTTTTGATACCAACCTGGTTGAAACCACCTCTGGTTCTGTAGTACAAATGTCTTGTTTTCATAAGTTCTGAATTAAAATCTTCCACCAAACCTTAGTCACAATTGATGTTCCTAACACTAGCTTAATGATAACTAAGTTATTTTACTAAATTCTTTGTTATATTTAAAATTAATTGAAAGAAACACAGAGCATCTCAACAGAAATATGCTAACAAAAGGGTTAAAGTCACCATATTTTTAATCCTTTTGATACCAACCTGGTTGAAACCACCTCTGGTTCTGTAGTACAAATGTGGTCACAAAAGGGTTAAAGACAATCTTGAAACATTCCAGAGGATGATAAGCATTGACAAGCCTCACAATACACATAAGGTACTTGAAATGTTTTGCTAGTGTCCAAGAAACTTTACATGGCAAATGAGTTGTGAGATCATCAATTTTGAAATCAAGCATCCATTGCATTTTGAATCGCTCTAATTGGACAAGTTACATTACAAGAATTGTCCATGCTCTCGATGAAAGTGATCTGGACAGAAGAACGGAGTTTTCCAAGTGGAACTGAGCAAAATCAGAAGAAGATATACACACATTCCAACAAAGATTGTTTGGAGCGATGAGTGAATGGTTCCTGGTTCAGTCCCACTGCGTGG
>NC_142957.1:16350937-16365937 GCF_046866305.1 Octopus bimaculoides
CAATTAAAAAACAGAGAGAGAAAGTGGGTATCTAATAACACACACAAGCAATATGTATTTGGTAGAAAACCCCTTTTTGGATAGAAAAATTCAAAGGCACCATTTGACCCTTTTTTTTTTTTTTATCCAAAAAGGGTTTTTCATTTTATTTAATACCTAAAAGTTTTTGTTTTTTTTTGAGACTGCTTTATATGCTCTTCGGTAGGGCAATTCTGTGCAAAAAAGACAAAAACTGAAAAATTATGATGAAATTGTGCTTCCATAATTTATGAATTTTTATGTTCCCATAAGTCAATAGGATTCAAAAAAGTAAACAGAAAAAATTCTTCAGGACAATTGTCATGTGACCAGGGCAGCCATCTTGGATCCAGTCCAGCAGATGAGAATTTAATTGCAAGGACAAGAAGGTATGTATCCAATTCCATCCTAGAAAAAAATTAACCATCCATCTTGCAAAGATGTATTTTCAGGAAGATCTAGAGTAAAACTACAGTTTGGCAGTGTTATTTTTTGGAAGATCATCCTGCTTGTCAACAAAAGCAGAATTTACTCTGGCCATTAGAATTTGTTATATCAGTTACATTTTAAAGTTAAGTTTAGTCTACAAAATCCTGACAAATAATTACTTTAAACCAGTGTTGTTGTTATTACTCTCTGAGTGGTTGGTGTTAGGAAGGGCATCCAGCTGTAGAAACTCTGCCAAATCAGATTGGAGCCTGGTGTAGCCATCTGGTTTCACCAGTCCTCAGTCAAATCATCCAACCCATGCTAGCATGGAAGGCGGACATTAAATGATGATGATGATGATATATATATATATATATATATTGGCATTAAGAAGGGCATCCAGCTGTAGAAACTCTGCCAGATCAGATTGGAGCCTGGTGTTGCCATCTGGTTTCACCAGTCCTCAGTCAAATCGTCCAACCCATGCTAGCATGGAAAGCGGACGTTAAACGATGATGATGATGATGATGATGATGAAGGTAGCAAGTTGGCAAAACCATTAGCCCGTGGGGTGATGTGCTTAGCAGTATTGCATCTGCTTCTATGTTCTGAGTTCAAATTCCACCAAGGTCAACTTTGCCATTCATTCTTTCAGGGTCAATGAAATAAGTACCACTTGAAGACTGGGATCGATGTAATTGACTCATCCCCTCTCCTATAATTGTTGCCCTAGTGGCAAAATTTGAAACCACTATTATTATTAATAGTAGTAGTAGTAGTAGTAATAGTAGTAAGGCAGTGAAATGGCCGAAACATTAACGTGATAGGCAAAATGCTTAGCGGCATTTCGTTCGTCTTTATGTTCTGAGTTCAAATTCTGCTGAGGTCAGCTTTGCGTTTCATCCTTTCGGGGTCAATAAAACAAGTAGCAGTGGAGCATTGGGGTCAATGTGATCGACTATTCCCCTCCCCCAAATTTCAGGCCTTGTGCCTTTAGTAGAAAGAATTATTATTTTTATTATCATTGAGATGGTGAGCTGGCTGAATTGTTAGCACACTGGGCGAAATGCTGCTAAGCATTTTGCCCATCATTTCATTCTGAGTTCAAATTCTACAAAGGTCACTTTTACTTTTCATCCTTTCAGGGTCAATAAAATAAGCACCGGTTGAGCACTGGGGTCCATGTAATAGACTTACCTCCCACCTCGGCAAAGCTTGAAACCACTATATCAATATACAGGGTGTCCACAAGGTCTGGGCACATGGAGTAAATAAAATCATAACATAAACAATTAAATATAAGAAATAATAATTTCTTAAAGTATGTGTTAATCCCCCCGTGTACCCAGACTTTGTGGACAATCTGTATATATATATATAGGGTGTCCAGAAAGTCTGGGTACATGGAGTAAATAAAATCATAACATAAACAATTAAATATAAGAAATAATAATTTCTTAAAGCATGTGTTAATCCCCCAATGTACCCAGACTTTGTGGACAATCTGTATATATATATAGGGTGTCCAGAAAGTCTGGGTACATGGAGTAAATAAAATCATAACATAAACAATTAAATATGAGAAATAATAATTTCTTAAAGTATGTGTTAATCCCCCAATGTACCCAGAGATTGTGGACAATCTGTATATATATATAGGGTGTCCAGAAAGTTTGGGTCATGGAGGAAATAAAACCATAACATAAACAATTAAATATAAGAAATTATAATTTCTTAAAGTATGTGTTAATCCCCCAATGTACCCAGACTTTGTGGACAATCTGTATATATATATAGGGTGTCCAGAAAGTCTGGGTACACGGAGGAAATAAAATCATAACATAAACAATTAAATATAAGAAATAATAATTTCTTAAAGCATGTGTTAATCCCCCAATGTACCCAGACTTTGTGGACAATCTGTATATATATATATATAGGGTGTCCACAAAGTCTGGGTACATGGAGTAAATAAAACCATAACATAAACAATTAAATATAAGAAATAATAATTTATTAAAGCATGTATTAGTCCCCACGTACCCAGACTTTGTGGGCACTTTGTATATATATATATATATATATAGGGTGTCCACAAGGTCTGGGCACATGGAGTAAATAAAACCATAACATAAACAATTAAATATAAGAAATAATAATTTCTTAAAGCATGTGTTAATCCCCCAATGTACCCAGACTTTGTGGACACCCTGTCTATATTACAGGGCAATTCCATCATAAGGCAATGTTTACGAGAATCTTTTAATACTAAAAATGTTCTGGCATATTACTTAAGCTAACTGAACTGTAAGAACCCATGAATACTACACATGGGATGTTCCTGCATGGGTTGCTGTTGATTTTCAATCTGTCTGATGATGGACTGGCCCGGAGCTTAACAACACAAACACTAAGAAATCGTATCTCTTCTATAAATTACAACGAAACTACTAACAACAACATTATTACAAGCAAGGACATGGGTACAACATTTTACCATAACATCAACCACAACAACGATAGTGACAACAACCACAACATACCACCATCGGCAACAACAATTTCAAATGAATACGTAATTATTACAGGGTTATTTAATTAATGTTCAGAATGTTAATTAGCGGGATTAACTCATTAATACAAACTCATAAATATAAGCCCTTATGTATCTATCGCTTGACAACCGATGCTAGTGTGTTTACATCCCTGTAACCTAGCAGTTCAGCAAAAGAGACCGATAGAATAAGTACTAGGCATGCAAAGAATAAGGCCTAGGGTCAGATTGTTCGACTGAAGGCAGTGCTCTAGCATGGCCATAGTCAAATGACAGAAGCAAGTAAAAGAAAAAGAAAGAATAAAAGAATATATATATATAGGTCTGTGTGTACGTATGTATATATATCTATATATATATATACACATATATATATATATATGTATATATATATATATATATATATATATATATATATATATAGACCTTTGGAAATGTGCTGTGCGTGAGAAGACCCGGCAAGCCAAGTAAGATCGTTGCCAGTGCCCCTGGACTGGTTCTTGTGCGGGTGGCACATGAGATGCACCATTTTGAGCGTGGCCGTTGCCAGTACCGCCTGACTGGCTCCCGTAGGATTTTCGAGCGAGATCGTTGCCAGTGCCCCTGGACTGGCTTGTGCGGGTGGCACATAAAAGATACCATTTCGAGCGTGGCCGTTTTCGTGCGGGTGACACGTAAAAGCACCCACTACATTATCGGAGTGGTTGGCGTTAGGAAGGGCATCCAGCTGTAGAAACTCTGCCAAATCAGACTGGAGCCTGGTGTTGCCATCCGGTTTCACCAGTCCTTAGTCAAATCGTCCAACCCATGCTAGCATGGAAAGCGGACGTTAAACGATGATGATGATGATGATGATATATATATATATATATACACATATATATATATGTATATATATATATATATATATATATGAATATATATAAATAAATATCTATCACTCTCTGAGTGGTTGGCGTTAGGAAGGGCATCCAGCTGTAGAAACTCTGCCAAATTAGATTGGAGCCTGGTGTTGCCATCCGGTCTCACTAGTCCTTAGTCAAATCGTCCAACCCATGCTAGCATGGAAAGCGGATGTTGAACGATGATGATTGATGATGATGATGATGATGATGATATATATATGTATATATAAATATATATATATAAGTGGTTTCTCCTCGAGCAGGTACATTAATGTAGAGATGAAAAGGTAATCTGTTTGACATCACTTGAAAAAGACACTTAATTTAGATAAAGAATATAGATGTACAGAGACACTGAGTGACTCCGTATATCTATATAATTTATCTAAATTAAATGCCAATTTCATGTGATGCCAAACGATTTGTTCTTTTATTTCTTCTTTAATCTTCACTTACCTACTCAAAGAAAAACCCACCTCTAGCCACTTCTGATAGGCTGCCTCACACCACATTTTTCAGTCACAGTTCAAACAGGAATTTTAGTGGCAAACCAATCTAAGTAGTCAGTTGATGAATACTAATTACATATTCTAGATATATATATATGGGAGATGGAATATATAAGAATTTATTAATCTTTTTTTCCTATCTGTGATTTTATTTTTGGTCTTCTATATAAATTAAGATATTTCTTCCGTCTCGCTGTTTTTCTCTCTACAAAGCAAGAATTTATGTTGCGGAACTGTTATTTTAATGAGCTGTATCTATTTATTACCCAACGAGATACATCTGTACCACCAGACGCTCCTGAATCAGTTGTGTCCCACCCATGAGGGATTGATGCTAGATGCATTGAAACAATTGTCGGGATTAATAAATTCTCGTATATTCCATCCTCCATATACATAACGATCACTGTGAAAGTGACTGTGCTTTACCAGTAATCTACCAGGGGTAAACCACTCGTTTTATTATCCAATATATAAATATACACACACACATATATATAAATATATATATATATATATATATATATATATGTA
This sequence comes from Octopus bimaculoides, assembly GCF_046866305.1. Taxonomy (NCBI): domain Eukaryota; kingdom Metazoa; phylum Mollusca; class Cephalopoda; order Octopoda; family Octopodidae; genus Octopus; species Octopus bimaculoides. Next base: position 16,355,887 of record NC_142957.1, read on the forward strand.
TATATATATATATATACATATATATCCTTGTTCTAGTCATTTGACTGCCTAGGACTTATTCTTTGAATTACTGGTACTACTCATTTTTGTAAGCTGCATGGACCGGAGCAGCATGAAATAAAGTGTCTTGTTTAAGGATACAAGGCACAGCTGGGAATTGAAGTCGTATTCTTACAAATGTAAGCCAAATACCGTAAGAACTGAGCCACATAACTGTGACAACTGGCACTCCGTCGGTTATGACGATGAGGGTTCCAGTTGATCCAATCAATGCAACAGCCTGCTCATGAAATTAACATGAAAGTAGCTGAGTACTCCACAGACATGTGCACCCTTGACATAGTTCTCGAGAGGAGATTCAGCATGACATAGAATGTGACAAACCCGGCCCTTGGAATTACTGGTACAACTCACTTTGTCAGCTGAGTGGACTGGAGCAACATGAAATAAAGCATCTTGCTGAAGGACGCAAAACATTTCACCGGAAATTGAATTCACAACCTCACGGTCACAAGCCAAATACCCTAACCATTAAGCCATGTGCTTCCACTGCCTTACATAATGCTTGTACATACAAACACAAGGGCAAGTGATATCAGTCCTTGTCAGGTTTCGGAAGGGCAGTCTCAGTTTGGATGACCTTTAGCACTCAACAGTGAAATTGTGTATTCAGAATGTCATATTTTTGACATTTGTTTCACCTGTTGTTGTTATGAAACACCAGGAATGGGACAAGGGAGGGGCGGCAAGGAGACGCTGAACTATATTGGGAGGAGATAAAAATGGGAGAAGGATAGATTAGTTATGGCTTGCACAGGGATGCAGGAATGTATCAGATAAACTTCATAAGTATATAAGTGTGTGTGTGTGTGTACATATTCACAAATGTGAATATATATCTGCATGTGTCTATGTGTGTGTATATATACAATATATATATATATATATATTGGCACAGGTGTGGCTGTGTGGTAAGAGGCTTGCTTTCCAACCACATGGTTCAGGGTTCACTCCCACTGTGTGGCACCTTCGACAAGTGTCTTCTACTATAGCCTCAGGTCGACCAAAGCCTTGTGAGTGGATTTGGTAGATGGAAACTGAAAGAAGACTGTCGTGTGTCTTTGCAACTGTGATTGTCTCCCACCACCATTTGACAACCGGTGTTGGTGTGTTTACATCCCTGTAATCTAGTGCGTTGGCAAAAGACACCGATAGAATACACACCAGCTTAACACAAAAGGAAAGTAACGCGGTAGGTGCATTCTTCAAGGCAATGCCCCAGCATGGGCACAGTCTAATGATCGAAGAAAGAAAAGGATGAAAGACTCCCCCACCCCTCATCGGCTGCTTGCTAGACATCATTATGCTTACTACAATTGAATAGACTAAAAGTAGAAGCCAGACATTATCACAATATGTCTGTTATGTCTACACCTGTTTATCATTGTAAATACAATTGTCAAACATTAAGCAAAGCTTGTATCATACATATAGCTACAAGACACAGAAATTAATTAATGATGTATACGAAAGAGAAAAATATGATCAAATATATATATATATATATATATAGACCTTTGGAAATGTGCTGTGCGTGAGAAGACCCGGCAAGCCAAGTGAGATCGTTGCCAGTGCCCCTGGACTGGCTCTTGTGCGGGCGGCACATGAGATGCACCATTTTGAGCGTGGCCGTTGCCAGTACCGCCTGACTGGCCTTTGTGCCGGTGGCATGTAAAAGTGCCATGCGTGAAAAAGTGCCACACCCTAACAGTTGAGGGAACCCGTGGAAGAGGTAGGCCCAGGAAGACCTGGGCTGAGGTGGTGAGGCAAGACCTTCGTACATTGGGCCTCACCGAGGCGATGACTACTGACCGAGACCTTTGGAAATGTGCTGTGCGTGAGAAGACCCGGCAAGCCAAGTAAGATCGTTGCCAGTGCCCCTGGACTGGCTCTTGTGCGGGGGGCACATGAGATGCACCATTTTGAGCGTGGCCGTTGCCAGTACCGCCTGACTGGCCTTTGTGCCGGTGGCATGTAAAAGTGCCATGCGTGAAAAAGTGCCACACCCTAACAGTTGAGGGAACCCATGGAAGAGGTAGGCCCAGGAAGACCTGGGCTGAGGTGGTGAGGCAAAACCTTCGTACATTGGGCCTCACCAAGGCGATGACTACTGACCGAGACCTTTGGAAATGTGCTGTGCGTGAGAAGACCCGGCAAGCCAAGTAAGATCGTTGCCAGTGCCCCTGGACTGGCTCTTGTGCGGGGGGGCACATGAGATGCACCATTTTGAGCGTGGCCGTTGCCAGTACCGCCTGACTGGCTCCCGTAGGATTTTCGAGCGAGATCGTTGCCAGTGCCCCTGGACTGGCTTTTGTGCGGGTGGCACATGAGATGCACCATTTTGAGCGTGGCCGTTGCCAGTACCGCCTGACTGGCCTTCGTAGGATTTTCGAGCGAGATCGTTGCCAGTGCCCCTGGACTGGCTCTTGTGCGGGTGGCACATAAAAGACACCATTTCGAGCGTGGCCGTTGCCAGTATCGCCTGACTGGCCTTTGTGCGGGTGACACGTAAAAGCACCCACTACACTCTCAGAGTGGTTGGCGTTAGGAAGGGCATCCAGCTGTAGAAACTCTGCCAAATTTAGATTGGAGCCTGGTGTTGCCATCCGGTTTCACCAGTCCTCAGTCAAATCGTCCAACCCATGCTAGCATGGAAAGCGGACATTAAACGATGATGATGATGATATATATATATATATATATATATATATATATTATATATATATTCTTTTACTTGTTTCAGTCATTTGACCGTGGCCATGCTGAAGCACCACCTGAAGCACCACGTTTTTTAGTCGTAGAAATCGATCCCAGGACTTATTCTTTGTATGCCTGGTACTTATTCTATCAGTTTCTTTTGCTGAACTGCTAGGTTACGGGGATGTAAACACACCAACATCGGTTGTCAAGCGATGTGGGTGGGTGGGGGCAAACAAAGACATACATAGATACACATATATATGCAATGAGCTTCTTTTGAGTTTCCGTCTATCAAATCCACTCACAAAGCTTTCGTCAGCTTGAGGCTATAGTAGAAGACACTTACCCAAGGGTCCACACTGTGAGACTGAACCCAGAACCATGTGATTAGGAAGCAAGCTTCTTACCACACAACCATGCTGTGCCTATAATATATATATATATATATATATATAAAATCAAATAAATAATAACATGATGGATGATTGTCTCACTTCGGTTGGCTTGAGGCTATAGTAGAAAACACTTGCCGAGGGTGCTACACAGTAGGACTGAACCCTCAGCCTTGTGGTTGGGAAGCAAACTTTTTACCACACAGCAACACACACACATAAAATGAATGCGTGTGTTAGTGTTTGCATGTATTTGAATGACGAATAAAGACAAATAGTTTTGTCTGGCACCAGTTTGTGTGTGCGGGGGTTGGCAAATGGATCGCGGGAGTGGGGACAAAGAGATCCCATTCTGCTTGACTTTCAAAGCTTATCACTCAATCACGCGTTGATAATGTCACGTTTGACATTTTTTTCACCTGTTGTTATGAAACACACATGGGAGGACAGTGAGAGGTGTGACATTGAAGAATGTAGATTAAAGGTTGGGTGCCCGTAGAACTGGGAATGGATACATAAGTTGCGTAGGAGTTGAGGAATCTGTTGTTTGAATTAATAAGATACAATTTCTTGTGCTAATAGCAGCACAAGAACCATATCTTATTAATTCAAACAACAGATTCCTCAACTCCTACGCAACTTATGTATCCGTTCCCAGTTCAAACAAAGCAATGAACTTTGCTTGTGAAGACCTATTGAGGCGAGTGTAAACAAATCAAAATTACTGACGTGGCCCACGACAGTTCTGCCTGATTGGCCCTCGTGCCAGTGGAATGTTAAAAGCACATTGGAGCATGATCATTGCCAGGGCCACAGATTGGCTCCCATGCCGGTGACATGGGAAAAACACCTTTTGAGCATGGTCGTTGCCAGTGCCGCCAGACTGGCCCTCGTGCCGGTGGCACGTAAAAACACCTTTTGAGCATGGTCGTTGCCAGTGCCGCCAGACTTGCTCCTGTGTTGGTAGCATGTAAAAACACCTTTTGAGCATGGTTGTTGCGAGAACCGCCTGACTGGCCCTCGTGCCGGTGGCACGTAAAAGCACCCACTACACTCTCGGAGTGGTTGGCGTTAGGAAGGGCATCCAGCTGTAGAAACCTTGCCAGATCAGATTGAGCCTTGTGTAGCCTCTGGCTCACCAGTCCTCAGTCAAACCGTCCAACCCATGCCAACATAGAAAGTGGACGTTAAACGATGATGATGATGGTTCTTGTGCTAATAATGTAGCTTGCTGGATGTCTTTTATCTTTTATCTTTTACTTGTTTCGGTCATTAGACTGTGGCCATGCTGGGGCACCACCTTGAAGGTTTTCAGTTGAACAAATCAAACCCAGTATATCTTTTTCCTTTATGGTGTAACATTGCAAATAGCTGTTTTTATTAACTTTATATATATATATATATATATATATATATATATATATATATATATATATAATATAATATAGGATAAATTCTTTATAAGAATTTATCAAGTAGTCAGCGTGAAAAAACCTCATAATGAAAAAATAACGAAAAATTTCGTAATGAAAAAATTCATCGTTTCTTCATAGATATATTCACGCTATCGAGGGACTAAATAAGTAAAAAAAACTACCAAAAATAAGCAACATATTTACCGAAAGCGAGGGAATGCAGTTTTTCAAAATTTAGTTAATGCCCTTTATATATAATTATATATATATATATATGATGATGATGATGATGACATATATATATACACTACAGGTTTCTTGCAGTTTCTGTCTACCAAATCCACTCACAAATCTTTGGTCAGCCCAGGGCTATAGTAGAAGACAATGAACTTGGAACCATGTGGTTGAGAAACAAGCTTCTTATCACACAGCCACACCTGCGCCTACATTGATTTACTTATATGAATTCCACAATAAATTGGACCATATATTCCGATGGTTTCTTATAGAAACACTTGACATTAGAAAGTGTTGTTGTTGTTGTTGATGATGATGATGATGATCATCATCATCATCATGATGGTGGTGGATGAAGGAGGATAAATGTCAAGGTGATACTTTTATTTCCTTGAGGAAGAACCAAAACTAAAAGAGAAATGAGAAGAAGGCCGTCCAGCCATTCGTACTTACAGAAACACAGCAGAATGCCCACAATTATACACATATATATATATACATATGTATATATATATATGCGTACACACACACATATGCGCATATATATATATATATATATATATATATATATATTTACATACACACACATATATGCATACATATATTTGCACACACATCATCATCGTTTAACGTCCGCTTTCCATGCTAGCATGGGTTGGACGATTTGACTGAGGACTGGTGAAACCGGATGGCAACACCAGGCTCCAATCTGATCTGGCAGAGTTTCTACAGCTGGATGCACTTCCTAACGCCAACCACTCAGAGAGTGTAGTGGGTGCCTTTTTACGTGCCACCCACACGAAGGCCAGTCAGGCGGTACTGGTAACGGCCACGCTCCTATATGTATATATATATTTACACACACACACACACACACATATCTTATAATAATTCTGCCTGTTTTTCCATTATTTAGTCCATCCATAATGCTTCTACTAAATTTTAGAGGGGAGGGGTTTAGAGGAGAAGAAGAAGGAGAAGTGGTGAAGAGTGGAATGTGTTAATTTTTTTTTCTTATTTGAGCTAAGTAGTTTTTCCTTTGTTACCTTTGTGTGTATGTATATATATATATATATATATATATATATATATATATATATATATATATATATATATATATATATATATATATATATATATATATATGTATAATGTGTGTGTGTGTGAGTTGTGTGTCTGTTCATCCTCCACCACTGCTTGATAACTGGTGTTGGTGTGTTTATGTCTCCATAACTTAGCAGTTCAGCAAAAGCGCCTGACAGAATGGGCAAGTGTCTTCTACTATAGCCTCGGGCCGACCAAAGCCTTGTGAGTGGATTTGGTAGAGGGAAGCTGAAAGAAGCCCGTCGTATATATGTATATATGTGTATGTATGTATGTATGTATGTGTGTGTATATGTTTGTGTGTCTGTGTTTGTCCCCCCCACCATCGCTTGACAACTGATGCTGGTGTGTTTACGTCCCCCCTAACTTAGCGGTTCAGCAAAAAGAGACCATTAGAATAAGTACTAGGCTTCCAAAGAATAAGTGCTGGGGGTCGATTTGCTTGACTAAAAGGTGGTGCTCCATCATGGCCGCAGTCAAATGACTGAAACAAGTAAAAGAGTAAAAGAGAGTATATAAATTCAGGTTAAGGATATCATATACAGCCATTTCAGGAATACATTAAATATATAGATGGCATTTTAAGTATTCCATATACAAAAACATAATGTCCCCCTCACCAGAATGGTTTCCGCCATGATGAAATCCTACGTAGTAATAAAATTTTTTTTTATTAAATTTTTTTATTAAATTTTCAAAGCTCATATGTAAATGATAATATACTGGCAAAAATGGAAGCAGCTAAAGCTTGCCTAGATGGGTTCTTTCTACAATTTCTCTCATCCTTTGATATAGTTTGCTATGAGGACTTCTCTGATACAGCCCATATATTGTGAAGTATACTTAAAAACAACATACTTTATATATATTTACGTGTGTGTGTGTTAATATATACCTGTATGTATGTATATATATATATGTGCATGTGTGTAAATATATATATACTTATATATATATATATATATATATATATATATATATATATATATATATATGTATATGTATATATATATATATATATGTATATATATTTATAAATTTATATTTGTTTATATATATATATATATATATATATATATATATATGTATATATATATATATATATATATATATATATATATATATATATATATATATATATGTATATATATATATATGTATGTATATATATTTATAAATTTATATTTGTTTATATATATATTTATAAATTTATATTTGTTTATATATATATATATATATATATATATATATATATATATATATATATATATATATACATATATGTATATATATATATATATATATATATATATATGTATATATATATATATACTCACGCACATACATATACATGTACAAAATTTTCTTCAGTTCTTCAGTCCAAACTCTTTAAGCAAGAATTCTTAACATCAAACAACCGACCTCAAGGACGCTGAATGAGACGTTTTGCCTTCATCTATTGAAAAATTCACTTGTTCAGCAACTTCTCTGTTAAGAACAACATTGCTTCTGACAGAGAAAATGTTTGCCAGTCGATGAAAGGAAACAACAATAATCATTCTCGAGTAGATATGAAATCGTATTCACCCAGGCATAGGCAATGGCTGTGTGGTTAGACGTCTGCTTCCCGACTACATGGCTCTAAGTTCAGTCCCTCTGCGTGGCACCTTGAACTAGGGTTTTCGACTATAGCTTCAGGCCGACCAAAGTCTTGTCTGGGGAGGCAGAGACTCAAAGGAGCCCAATGGTTATTCAGTGCAATCTGCACCCAATATATATTGCAAGCAAGGGAGCAAACCTCTAATTCTTCCTGTAAAAAAAACCCCAAAAAATTCTTATCCTAAAAAGAAACAGAAAAATGAAGAGAATATTCCACTCCTTTTAAGCAACTGTATACCTACTTTTGCCCACACCTCTGTGTATGTGTTTATCCCCTACCACCACTTGACAACCGGCGTTGGTGTGTTTATGTCCCTATTAATTAGCAGTTCAGCAAAAGATACCGATATAATAATTACTACACCTGAAAATATGTCCAGGGGTTGATTTGTTCAACTAGAACACATTTTTATTTTGGTGGTGCTCCAGCATGGCTGCTGTCCAATAAGTGAAATGATTAAAAGATAAATAACAAGATATATGAAACGAGAAACTTCAATTTCCACAGGAATCTCTTGTGGCAGAGTAGAACCAAGAATTGGTAACACAGGAAGAGTCAGAGACATAAGTACAAGTCTAATTACAAATATTCTTACCAAAGGTGCAGAATGCCAAAGTACTACAATGTGAGCATGGAGATTGAAACCCTCTCTCTTTCTCTCTCTCTCTCTCTCTCTGTTTATATGTGTGAGCACCTAGCTATGTTTGTATGTATGTACAAACTCTCTCCCTCTCTTACCCTTTCTCTCATCTCTCCCATACACACTCTCTCTCTCTCTCTCTCTCTCTGTTTACAAGTGTTAGCACCTAGTTATGTTTGTGTAATCTCTCTCTTTGTCTCCTCTGCCGTTGTTTATACATGTGAGCACCTAAGTATGTTTGTATATATATCCATAATCTCTCTCTTTCTACTTGTCCATTAGCATTAGCCATCAATGGCCTCCCAGCCACAGTTTGGCGATTAATTATTGTTTTCTTGACCTTACTGGTAAATGTACTTTCCTAAATTCTTCATTATTTCTATAATTAAACAAAATAAAGGCAATTAACTTCAACATATATTCAGTAACAAAAGATTCAAGGTTTTAATTGCAATCGCTTTAACCCTTTTGTTACCATGGGGTAATACACTGCTTGTGTTTCAAGTACTGTTTGGAACATAAATCAACATGAAATGTGGATATAAAGTTTTAATTTAGATCACTTTAACCCTTTTGTTACCATGGGGTAATACACTGCTTGTGTTTCAAGTACTGTTTGGAACATAAATCAACATGAAATGTGGATATAAAGTTTTAATTTAGATCACTTTAACCCTTTTGTTACCATGGGGTAATACACTGCTTGTGTTTCAAGTACTGTTTGGAACATAAGTCAACATGAAATGTGGATATAAAGTTTTAATTTAGATCACTTTAACCCTTTTGTTACCATGGGGTAATACACTGCCTGTGTTTCAAGTACTGTTTGGAACATAAATCAACATGAAATGTGGATATAAAGTTTTAATTTAGATCACTTTAACCCTTTTGTTACCAGATTTCTATCAAAATACACTTCCTTTGTTTCAATTAATTTTCAACATAATGAAGAATTTAATAAATTAGCTTCATTATAATTAAGCTGATATTTGGCACATATCATGAAATTCCAAGGGATGAATTAATTTAGATCATTTTAACCCTTTTGTTATATACTGTTGCAATTCACTGTAATTGCTTAATTTACTAAGTTATGCTTCAGTAGGATGATAGGCAAAACCCACTCGCAGTGCTGCGTTGGAGAAACATTTATAGAAATAATTTGATTCTTGTATTATGCTGCATGGACACGACTAATGATAACTGATCAACAAACTTAATGAATCTTCTCAGATTCGTCAGTGGAGAGGTCGCGGTCTGAAAGTGACGAAAATATTTTAGCAAATTAGATTTAAATGTTGAAGTGAATCTAACGGTTTTTATCTATCTGGGCCACGATCGTGGCCCTTCGTGCCTTATATGTTAAGGGTCTCATGAAAAGCCTGGTCATCCTATCAGGGCCTTATTCTCATTTGACACAGCAGCTGGAAGGGACACCATGACGGGCCCCGCACCAGATGGCTGTACATGATTAAGAGGACGACACAGGAGCAACCAGCAATGGTGGACCTGGTTGGCTCTATGAATGATGAAACCTCAGAGACCCCTAACATGGAATGACCCCCCCACCAAGACCCACCCAGGCCCATCAAGGAAGAGCATGAAGCAAGAAGCAAGCATGTGTGTGTTTACATAGGCTTATGTAGTCGTTTATGAAGGCGATGGTGATGGTGGTCGTGGTGGGGTGGGGGTGATGCAAACTCAACCACTTTCCCCACCCCCTACCAAAAGAAAGGGGAGGCTTCAAATGAGACCCCTCTTTCGTTCTTTCATTAGTGTCATTGGCCCTTTATTTTTGCTTTTACTTCCTTTCTCGCTCTCTCTTTCTCTCTCTCTCTCTCCC
>NC_142957.1:16370937-16380937 GCF_046866305.1 Octopus bimaculoides
TAGCAGTTTGTGTGTGGTAGTGTGTTTATGGTGCAATAGTTTATGTATCTGTGTAGATATATATATATTCATATATGTGTGTTTGTGAAGCAGTGCATGTTGTTGTTGTTGTTCTTGATATTGTTGTTGTAACTGTGTTGGAATAAAGACTTGAAATTCAGTCAGAAGAACAAATAAAGGGAAACATAAAGAGAGAAATGGGGGAGGGAGAGAGGGATAGAGAGATAATGTGAGAGGAAGAGGTGTAGGGGAAAGGTAGAGAGAGGGGTGGGGCATGAGGAGAGATAGAGGAGTAAGGGAGGGGGAGAAAGAGATATAAGAGGGAGCAATGTAGAGAGAGAGAGAGAGAAAGAGAAATAGAGAGAGAGAGAAAGAGAAATAGAGAGAGAGAGAGGAGATAGGGAGAGATATGAGAGGGAGGGGCATAGAGAGAGAGAGAGAGAAGGAGATAGAGAGATAAGAAGAGGTATGTATAGAGAGTGTGAAGATAGGGAGAGATATGAGAGGGAGGGGCATAGAGAGAGAGAGAGAGGTCATTAAGGTTGTTGATATTATTTTAGCCCCGAGTAAACATTACTTTCATAGGCCACCAGTTCCACACCTATCACTTCCAAGATTAATGTAAGACAAATCAATAATTCTTTGTGTCCCTCGTTTTTTTTTTTTTCCTGAAAAATTTCTAAAGAACAAAGAGTTTTCCAAAAATTTGTTCAAAATAACTATTGATGTTATTCTTTGGGAAATATACCTTAGATTTTGTTTCTGATAAATACAATGTTCTAAACCTCTGGCTTTGGATATGGTTTTTTTTTTTGGTCTTTTTATCCCTTCATCTTTCACTTGCTACAGTCATTGGAGTGCAACCGTACTGGAGCACTGGTCTCGAAGGGTTTTTAATTCAACAGATTAATCCCAATACTTCTCTTTGTTTTGTTTTTTTTTCAAATCTGCTGTTCATTCCATCAGTCTCTTTTGTTGCCAAGCTACTACATTACAGGGATGTAAATAAACCAGCACTGGTTGAGAAGTGGTGGTGTGGGTAGGGAGACAAACACAAACATAGGTACACATGCACACAAATATTACATTTCATTTAAGCAAAACAATACAAATAAACTGGTGTTAGAACTCCATATATATATATATATATAGTTTTAGGGAAAATAACCAATTTTCAAGAACTCATCGATGAAAATCCACTATCACATATAGAAAAATTAATAATTAAAAGCACAATAAATGAGTATAATATAAAGTAAAGTAAATAGCATAAGATAAATATAATATTTATTATATTTATCTTATGATATTTACTTTACTTTATATTATACTCATTTATTGTGCTTTTAATTATTAATTTTTCTATATGTGATAGTGGATTTTCATCGATGAGTTCTTGAAAATTGGTTATTTTCCCTAAAACTATATATTTTATATATACTTTATCTATGAGGCTCAATTTAATTTTAATTTTTTATAAATTGATTTTAATTGAGTTTTTTACCTGTAATTTTGGATTTTTATTATTATTATTATATATATCCAGCTGTAGAAACTCTGCCAGATCAGATTGGAGCCTGGTGTTGCCATCCGGTTTCACCAGTCCTCAGTCAAATCGTCCAACCCATGCTAGCATGGAAAGCGGACGTTAAACGATGATGATGATGATGATGATGATATATATATATATAATAATAATAATAAAGGAGTTACGACGCAAAAACGTATAAATTCAAAAGAACATATTTATCTTCTTCAATATATATTTCAGTATAAAGAATTCATTATATATATATATATATAATATATATATATATATATATATATATATATATATATATATATATATATAAGCCTTTCATCCTCTCGAGGTCCATAAATTAAGTACCAGTGAGACATTGGGGTCAGTATAATTGACTCATCTCCTCCCCCAATATAGCTGCTCTTGTACCAAAATTTGAAACCATTATTATCATTATTATTATTATTATTGCTATTATTATTCTTGAGGGCAACCCTGAAAGCATGAAAGGCAAAGTCAACCTCGGTAGAATTTGAACTCAGAACGTTAGGTTGGACGAAATACCGCTAAGTTTTTGCCTAGTGGGTCAACAATTCTACCAGCTCCCTGCCTTATCATTATTATTACATAATACATTAGGCAAAGAATGGTAAAAACTGTTTGGATGTTAGAGAAGATGCCTTACAGCATTTAGCTGTAACCTTTATGTCACGGGTTCAAAATCAATTGAGGTCAGTTTTTGCTTTCCATCCCGCTTCTGGGTTTGATAAGATAAAGTTCAAGTGGTTGGGTTGATTTAATTGCCAAACACCTTCTAGGTAACGCTTGGCCCCATGCTTATGCTGCAAATGAAAATATGGACTCTGTGTGTGTGTGTGTGTGTGTGTGTGTATGTGTGCACGCGCACACATGCACTCTAGCTGAAAACAAAAACCAAGACTAAGAAACGGAAAGGGAGAAAAGGAATGTCCAAAGATAGCATGGAAACAAATATATATGCTTTAATGCCTATGTGTGTATATATACATACATACAGATATATATATATATATATGTATATATATACACACACACTCACACAGTCATGTGTGTATGTATCTATGTATCTTTCTACTTCTTTACTGCTGTGTGTGTGTGTGTGTATAAATACTCACATCTATATATGCATATATATATATATATATATATATATATATATATATATATATATACATACATATATATACATGTATAAATATATATATACATATATAAATATACCTATACACATATATATATATATATACATATACATATATATATATACTTACAATCATGTATATATATATCTATATACATACATACACATATATATATACATATCACACATAGCTATCTCTGTGTGATATATATGTGTGTGTGTGTGTATATATACATGTATGCATATATATATATATATATATATATATATATATACACACACACATATATATACATGAATATGTATGTATACACACACACACAAATCTGATTAACCCACTTACATGGCCAAACTTTAGTATGTTTTTGGACCCTGGCTGTGGCTTCTTCCACTCTGTTGTTGCAGTTGTTGTTGTTGTTGTTGTATATTCCTGGCAATGAAGGGGCTTCTTATTTCCCCAAGGACTGTCCTTTCATTTTAACGCTGTGCGTGTGAGTGTATGTAGATGCATGTGTGCGTATAAGTGTGCTTATGTCTGTCTGTCTTTCCTATGTATTTGTGTATACATGTCTATTTCTCTTTGTATGTTTTTGCTTGTATATATGTATGTGTGCGATTGTGTGTGTGTATGTGAGAGCCTGTGTGTGTGTGTGTATGTGTAACTGTTTGTCTATCTGTAAATGTATGATGGTCTCTGTGTTGCTTTCTTTGTTTCCATGTTTGTGTGCATGTGTTTGAGTGTGTGTGTGTGTGTATGTGTGTGTTTATGTGTGTATCTTTTATCTTATTATTTACTTGTTTCATTCATTGGACAACGGCCATGGTGGAGCAATGCCCGAACCCTTTGGCATTCAGATTATCTTGTTAAATATAATGCTTATTTATTCACATTATTTCAAATTTCGAAGGCAGCGAGCTGGCAGAGTGGTTAGCACGCCGTGCGAAATGCTTAGCGGTATTTTATCTGTCTTTAAGTTCTGAGTTCAAATTCCGCCGAGATCAATTTTGCCTTTCATCCTTTCGGGGTTGCTAAATTAAGTACCAGTTGCGCACTGGGGTTGATGCAATCAACTTAATCCCTTTGTCTGTCTTTGTTTGTCCCGTCTATGTTTAGCCCCTAAGTTGTTGCAGAGTGGGATTGAACCCCAAACCATATTGTTACAAAATGAGCTTCTTAACCACATAGCCATGTCGGTGTTATACATTCATATTTATACATGTATACATTCACACATATATATTGGCCAATATCAGAGTGTAAAAATATATATTTACACACACACACACACACCCACACACACATATATCTACACACATGCACGGATATCCATATATGTGTGTGTGTGTACATATACATACATATCTATGTAGCTATCTATCTATCTATCTATATATATATCTATCTATCTATCTATCTGTCTGTCTATTTATATGTGTGTGTGTGTGTATGAAAGAGAGAGAAGACAGAGAGAGATCTCGACACACACACACGCACAACTGCACACATAAATATACACCAACGCTCACACACATACACATGCGTATGCGTCTGTGTGTCTACACATATATATCTACGTTTACACATATGCATATTCATATATGACTATATAGATACACGCACACACCTACGTGCACAAACACATGCGTATGCAAACACACACACACAGGCACACAAATACATACACACACATGCATATATATTTATATATATGTATATATATTATAGATGCACATATATATACACACACACACACATATATATATATATATATATATATATATATATATATATATATATATATATATATATGTCTTTGAGAAGCCATTACCAGTCAAACTCAGAAGTCAGAGACACTCTGTACTTCTGTCTAATAAAATATTCATATTTCCCTTCTATAGTGACTGGGTTTTGTTTTTGTTGTCTTTGTTGTTTTTGCTGTTTGGTTGTTTTTGTATTCGATATGTGTGAGCTAATGGACACTCTGCTTTTCAATCTTAACTGGAAAAAAAAAAAAAAAAAAAAAAAAACCCACCAGCCCCCGGTTTGATAAGTGCTTTCACATGAACCTAGGGTCCCTTGAGTATTCCTGTGTTTTTTTCCAGCTAGTAACAAACGTGTGTGTGTGTGTGTGTGTGTGTGTGTGTGTGTGTGATAAGAAGATTACTTCACAACCACATGGTTCCGGGTTCAGTCCCACTGCATGGCACCTTGGCAAGTGTCTTTTATTATAGCCTTGGGCTGACCAAAGCCTTTTGTAAGTGGATTCGGTAGACAGAGAAAGAAGCCCGTCACACACACACACACATATATATATGGTGAAGGTGTGTGACTTGGTGGGTAGAGTATTCGGTTAATAATTGCAAGGTTGTGAGCTCAATCCCCAGCGGTATGCTGCGTCCTTGAGCAAGACTCTTTATTTCATGTTGCCTCATTCTACTCAGCTGGCAAAAATGAGTTGTACCTGTAATTCAAAGGGGGCCAGCCTTGTCACATTCTGTGTCATGCTGAATCTCCCAGAAAACTATGTTAAGGGTACGTGTGTCTGTGGTGTGCTCAGCCACTTGAACGTTAATTTCACAAGCAGGCTGGCTGTTCCATTAATCAGGTCAACTGGATCCCTTTCGTCTTAACCGACGGAATGCCAGTCATAGAGCCAACAAATGAGATACATGATGATGATGATGATGATGATGATGATGATGATGATGATGATGATGAGGAGGAGGAGGAGGAGGAGGAGGAGGAGGAGGAGGAGGAGGAGGAGGATGTATTATGTATTATGTATTATGTACTGTTATTATTCATACATTATAGCATTATGACAAGCAATTGATGTTACAAAGCAGTTTCATGCTGGGAATCTTCTAGAAATGAAGAAAGACGGTAGTCATGTCCAATGATTGATAATTTCCTTCTACACCTGAGGAAGCTTAGCAGCATGAAACTGTCCAGTAACTTTGAGTGGATGTTATGAGAAAATAATATTATATAACTAATAATGATATATCTATTTCTAATTGCTTCTTCTGATTCATGGAAACCTATTCAATGATTTCGAGCGAGATCGTTGCCAGCGCCCCTGGACTGGCTCTTGTGTGGGTGGCACATAAAATACACCATTTTGAGCATGGCCGTTGCCAGTACCACCTGACTGGCCTTCGTGCAGGTGGCACGTAAAAGTACCCACTACACTCTCTGAGTGGTTGGTGTTAGGAAGGGCATCCAGCTGTAGAAACTCTGCCAAATCAGATTGGAGCCTGGTGTAGCCATCTGGTTTCACCAGTCCTCAGTCAAATCGTCCAACCCATGCTAGCATGGAAAGCGGACGTTAAATGACGATGATGATGATGATGATCTATATATATATATATAGGCACAGGTGTGGCTGTCTGGTAAGAAACTTGCTTCCCAACCACATGGTTCTGGGTTCAGTCCCCCTATATGGAACCTTGGGTAGGTATCTTCTATTATCGCCTGAGGCTGACCAAAGCCTTGTGAGTGCATTTAATGCATCGAAACTGAAAGAAGCCCATTGTGTGTGTGTGTTTGTACCCCATCACTGTTTGACAACTGATGTTGATGTGCTTACTTTCCTGTAATTTAGCAGTTTGGCAAAGAGACCAATAAAATAAGTACCAAGTTTTAAAGAAAAAAATGTACTGGAATTGATTCATTCAACTAAGAATTCTTCAAGGCAGTGCCCCAGCATGAAACAAGTAAAAGATGAAGGTAAAAGATATCAGGTATGCTGATATACAATTTGGTAGCAGAATGCTATCTTCCTTCCTATTTACTAAAATTTGGGGCTTTAAGTTACCTTTGAGGTCTCTCCATTCAAATTTGGAATTCCTTCTGTAAACTGTCGACAGATTTGGATTTAAAAAGGTCATTAACACAGAGGGGCTTACTTGAACGCCTAGTCTTAAGATCCCCTGTTTTATAACAAAGAGGATGTTGTTAACGAACAGGAAAGGAACGAGAATAAAGCCCTGATGTGCCACCCCTGGCTGATCCTTTAATTCATTGCTGAACCCATTGCTAAGCATTTATTTCATATTTAAGCATAAAACATAAATATATAAACAAACACAGAATATGCCCATACAAGCACACGTGTGTGCGTGCATGTGAGCCTGCTTATATAACTCTGATAGCTGTTTCTCATTCTCTCACACTATATGTTTATATGTACACATATATCATTTCTATATATGTATATATATATATATATATATATATATATATATATACACACATATGTATGTATATATATATATATATACACACACATATGTATGTATATATATATATATATATATACACTCATACATATCTTTATATACATGATTGTGTCTATATATCTATGTACATATATACATGTACATATATATATTTATATATATGCATTTATGTCTTTATGTAGATATTTATACATATATGCAAGAATATATATATATATATATATATATATATATATATATATATATATATATATATATATACATATATATACATACATATATATACATATATATGTATATATATATATATATGTATGTGTATATATATATATGTATATATATATATATATATATATATATATATATATATATATATATATATGTATGTATGTATATAGCTGGGCAATATCATCGTCATCTTCATGTATAGCATATTATGTCCATTAATTTAATCTTAGCATCGTCGTCGTCATCATCAGTATCATCATCAATGCATTCACCTGATTTATTCCAGTGGGGCATGGCATGGCATGGCATGGGTGGAGGGCCTGTTTGCTATATTGCTACTTACCTAAATCTTTTGTTGAATTTTCTCAGAGCACTTGTATTACCAGATCAAGGTCTCGCAAATCAACAACATGTGTGTGTGTATTTGTCTGAGTGCATGTGTACAACTATGGATATATATATAAATATATATATGCGTATATGTATATATGTGTGTATATATATATATATATTTCGTATGTGTATTTCGTGTGCAAGATTCTTGATGTGGATACGTGTGTTGAAAGAAATACAATTAAACTATATAAATTAATAAAGGACTGAACCAGTGCGTGTGTTTATTACCGGCATAATGCCTCTCCCAAGGTTTAATTGTATATATATATATATATATATATATATATATACGTGTATCTATCTATCTATCTATCTATCTATCTATCTATCTATCTATCCATTTATCTATCTATCAATATATATATAACTGTGTGTATATATACAGAGAGACAGACAAACAGACAGACACAGAGAGAAAGAGAGATTGATAGATAGATGAAGTTGACAAATATATTTATAATTATGTACAAGCACACATGAGCATAAGTCTTTGTTGGTATGTGTGTATAAGTGTGTGTGTGTGTGTGTATATATATATATATATATAATATATATATATGTGCACAAATCAGTAGATATCTGTACACACACATACGTGCATATATATATATATATATATATATATATATATATATATATATAGATAGATAGATAGATAGATAGATAGATAGATAGATAGATAGATAGATAGATAGATAGATAGATATATGCATGCATCAATACATACATACATAGAATGCATATATATACATGAGTATGTATGGGGCATAGAGCATACAGCATGTTGTGCATAGAGAATCTAATCGTTAAAGTCAGAAGTCAGCAATTCAATGGAATTAAATGCTAAATACAGAGAATTCTAGATTTATGCCATCTTTTCTTTAGAAATGGTAAAGTGTTTTGACTATTAAAAGTGCTTTTAGTTGCAGAAACAATTTGCATTTTGAAAGAACAAGATGGAATAAAGCATTAATGCATACATTTATACATACATACATATATATATATATAGAGAGAGAGATGCATGTATGTGTGTGTGTGTGTGTGTGTGTGTGTATAGATGCATGCATGTGTGTGCGTGTGTATATATATAAATATTCATATACAAATATGCATATATATATATATATATATATTTTTACAAACCAATATTTATGTATATATAAACATATATTTCTGTGAGTGTTTGCATATGTAGGTGTGTGTGTGTATATATATATATTTATATATATATATATATATATATATATATATATATATATATATATATATACGCACATATATATGTATGTGTGTATATAAATCCATGCATGCGTTTATTTCATAGTGATGTAATGTTTTCATTGATCGATTAAATGGAGCCGCTTGAAACAGCCGTAATGCACTGATACCTGGACATCCTTATTACTTATTTGCTTTTTATTCACCTGACCGAGCTGTGTGGACAATACTGGACAGACTTGGGGCCTTAACTTAAGTACCTAATTCAACTGAATCTTAATTATTTCTGATATATATAAATATATAGAATTATCCATACTACCACCATAACATATCTTTATTATTGTCCCACTGCCTTCTATACGTGCATACTTATAGTTGGTACTACTGTGGTCATGTGATCGAAGTTTAAGCCTGATCATGCCAGCACAAGGCCAGCAATCTTTTAGGGAACGAGTCTAAGTCCATTACGTCAACCCTAGTGCTCAACTGGTAATTATTGCCTGAACCCCGAAAGGACAAAAGGCGGTGTCAACTGCAGCAGAGTTTGAACCTTGGGTATAGAGATGAAATGCAGCTAAGCCTTTTGCCTACCATGCTAACGTTTCTCATTTCTTTATTTCTTCCACTATATCTCCAGGATTTAGTAGGTCATGTGGGTGAATTTGGAAACTGTGTGGAAGCCAATGTGTCCTTTTGCCAGTGTTGTTCCCCACCATCACCACTGCTTGATAGCACTGTGTGACAAATTTTTTTTTTTTTTTCCTTCGGTCAGTAAGTGTTATTTTCAATTCGCTTCTATCTAGAAATCAATGGAAATTATTGTTCCCTTCAAACTTTGCTTTTCTAACCTGGACATCAACAATTTGAAACTGACCTATTTCCCATTACATTTCAGACAGATACAATGTTGAGTTGCTGTAGCAGAAATATTGTTATAACAAATATTCTGCTTAATACCACAGATTTGCTTGTTGTCTTTGGTCAGTAAGTGCTATTTCTTATTTGCTGATTTTAAAAAGGTAAGTAAAAGATAATTTATTTTAACAGCATATTTTTCTGTTAATAAATATGCTTTTTCTTACACGCACAATTGATGCAGGGTGTCGGGGGGGGGGGGGGTTAAAAATTTAAGTTACAAGCGCAATGGGCCACCACATTATCATTCTATAAAATGTGTTTATGAGAAAAATACTGAAAACATCAATTAC
>NC_142957.1:16395937-16405937 GCF_046866305.1 Octopus bimaculoides
TCAGGTTCGGTTCCACTGCAAGGCACTGGGACAAATGTCTTCTGTTATAACCCTAGGTCAATCAAAATATTACAAGTGGATTTCATAGATACAAATTGAAAGAAGCCAATCATATATATATATATATGCAATGAGGATTATCCTCCACACTTCTCTTAACAAAGCAAAGTGTTCTGTCAGAGGGCCTTAGTTGACCTGGGCAAGGTGATGTGGACTACTTCCCCATCTGTTGAATTGAACAATTACTTTATTAACTGTAGAAAGTGAAATCACCAGGTTTTCTGTGGTTTTAGACTAAGTCAAATTTGAAATTGATCCAGCATATGGCTTCTTTATAATTCGGACAGTTCCAAGGCTTCTTTTGTACATGGCCTGTTTGAAGAGTCACATATAGAACATGAAACATAGAAATGTCAATCAAAAAAAAAATAAATAAATAAACTTCTTCAAATTAAAATAACCATAAAACGATGTATTAATGGGTGCCTATTTACTTTTGTCATGTTTGTGTACAAATGAATAATCTGTTAGAATTGCGCTCTAAAAAAAAAAGAAACCCTTTAGTAGAAAACCCAGAATTAGCCACAGTAAGGTTATCCCACTGTTAAACTTTTTACTTTTCAAACTCATGCTAGGATGGAAAAATGTACATAGGTATGAAACTTATTTTACACATGTATTGATGCATATAAAAGATGAAATTATGTTGTCTACATTCTTAAATACTTGCAATCAATTTATTGTAAGAACATAGAATTTTGACAGGTTTTCTTGAGTTGTTGCTTATCTACAATAATCTGATAAATTCGGGGTTATTGTTGGTTGCATAAGATTGTCATTGAATTTTCTCTCGACACAAATATCTGATCATCATTTTCTCCATACTAGCATGGGTTGTATGTGTCATGTTGATATCTGTTTCAGTTTAATTCCCTCTGCAATGTTTTCATAAAATACAGTTGTCCCTTGGCTTACACAGTATTCTGTTTCTTAGTTTCACTTTAGCAAAATTATGCTCAGTTGTTTTTACAAATAGAAAAGTAGTACCTGCCTCAGTTTTTCATTTTATATGTGTTTATATTTTCATTTTATATGTGTTTTAGTTGTAATCCTCTATGCCCTCCCCAAGTCTTTTGAGGGAAGCAAAGAAGACTGATAATATGTATTAAATGGTTAACGAAAATGTGATAATTAGATGCGGGGTAGCCATGTGCTTTCTCTGCAGCAACACACCTCTGCCTGTCCCTCTGTCATACTATAGCTGAGGATGAAGCCACCTCTCTCACTACTAGCAATTTACTCTGCCTTGAAATTTACTTGGTAATTTTACTCGTGTCAGTGTTACCGAAACTGTTCTCAGACATAGAAAACCATGTCAAAACACACATTAGAGCTAAGTGTAGTAATTCATCTCAGATCATGTGAAATAGTCCAACCCATGACAGCCTGAAAAACGAATGTTAAATGATGATGATGATACATAAAACATGATAATTGTATTTCTTATTTTCATTGCAATAATTAATTTGTTTATATTATAAATAAAAACATCAACTTCATTTCGCATGATAATGATTAGCTTGATGACTTGTGGATGCAATGTACTGTGTGAATATAAGGACAACTGTATTTAGTAAACAAGTGTATTTCATGATTTGACACATAAAAAAAAAAAAACTTGACTTTCAAATGTTGTTGGTTGATATTTTGCTCGTTGTTTGCATATCATGTTTTGTATTATAGTTGGCAAATTGCCAAAGGTAAGTAGTTTTTCTATTTCATGATTCGACATAAGAAACAAAAAAAAATCTGACTTTCAAAAAAAAAAAATAATAATCTGACTTTTAAAAAAAAATTCTGACTTTAAAAAAAAATCGGACTTTAAAAAAAAAAAAAATCTGACTTTTAAAAAAAAAATCTGACTTTCAAATGTTGTTGGTTGATATTTTGCTCGTTGTTTGCATATCATGTTTTCTATTATAGTTGGCAAATTGCCAAAGGTAAGTGGTTTTTCTTATTTTGTTGAGTATTTGCTGTTTTTCTTATTTTGTTGAGGGTTTGTTGTTAGGATTGGGGTTCAGACTTTAGACTATATTAGGGTTAGCTTGGGGATTTGTGAACGGTTTTTATAGAGAATAGTTAGGTAAGAGATCAAAATTTGAACTAGGGGTTAGGTTTTGCGGTGATGGGGAGGGTAGAGATTAAACAGGATCAGTATTGAAGATGAAGGCTTATTGCGAGTGTTGATCATGGTTTAATGTTGGGTTTAGCAGTGAAAAACGGGGATGAGGGCTAAGGTTAGTGTTTTGTATGATCATGCCTCATCCCCTACTAGAATCGGAGAAATATAACCACGGAAAGCATCATATAGTTCGTTCTTCTATTGTTAACCATAATTCACAGGACATCGTGGTTTCCTGTTACACATATTGGTAAGGATGATATGTTTACATCTTGAAATGGACTAGTTGTTACATAATAATATTCGTTGTGTGGTTCAAAAATTTTTTTGTACCTTTGTGGGATTAAGAGGTAAAGAAATAGGAAGCTCGTGAATTGGAGAATCCACATTTCCACTATCAATTTTAATTTTATTCGTCCATCCTTTTTATTCCTGTAACCCTTGCTTTGCTTTGTAGACGTCACTATCCATTGGACAGCTGGGCAACTGGTTCCGATAAAACTGTCACACAAGAAGGCCCGCTGCCCCAGCATCTCCACAGCTGGAAATAGCAAGGAGCGGGCTTGATTTGAGCTGAGATGGTCAGACTACACAGAAGCCACTCGTCTTATGAGTAACGACGTAGTCTTTCAGCTTCTTGAATGTTGCAATGAGACCCTCAGAAAAGATCTCTCATGGACGTTTGGCGCTTAGGCTTCCAGCAATGAGCAAACAGTCATCAGCTACATTAAGCCTCTGGCTGTCCGCCAAGAAAATGTGATGGTCGCTCGTGTGCAGCTACAACAAATGTGCCGGGACTGGACGAACCGGTCAGGACATTTGCTGCACCCCTTCGAGGGCAGGTAGGGGTTACTCATAGGACATGTAAGGCCACACATCTGCAATATTGCTTTGTGGACATCACTGCCAATCGGAATGAATGGGAAACGATTCAATGTATCCATCAGAGAAGGGCAGATTCTTAACCCATTTAGTCCTTGCTGTGCCGTACAGCTCCGCAAAAATTGGGTATAAAAAAGTTTATACTTATGTCCATCGTTTTCAAAGGGATATTATATTTAAACGCTTGCCCTTTCAAAGACATGGCAAGGGTTGTTTTTATTGTTTTGTAAAGGAGGTAACTTGGAAAGACGTCTTGGCACTTTCTCAACTGTTAAAGTTATTTCTCTTAAAATGAGATTTATTTTAATTTTTAAGAGATTTTTGTCTTGAAATATCTTAAATGTATCTTAAAAGTGGCAGGCATAATATATGGACCCAAGGGTATACAAGTGAAGTCGACTCAGACGGAAATTGAACTCGGAACATAAAGCCTCACAAAATACAACTCGTATATCTTTCTTTAAACATACATACAGGCACATATGTATGTGTGAATATATCTAGGCATGTATATATATATATATGGATATCTGTGTATCTGAATGTATGTGCGCGTGTAGTGTTTGCGTAAAGGTATGTGTATGCGTGTACGTGTGTGTGTGTGTTTGTATGTATGCATGTGTATCTGTGAGTATCTATACATGTATGTGTGTTTGGGTGAGGTTTATGGTTAGAGCTATCGGGTTAGTTGTCTCTTTGTCTTCTTTCTTTCTCGTACACGATTACTTTAATATAGGCTCACACATAGATATAAATACAATCACACAGATACACACACACACACACACACACATACACACATTCACACATACATAAATCATGTGCGCACACACCTTATATTGCCAAAATATACCTGCATGAATAATTGATGCATTTTTTGTTCCCCTCCCCATGGCAGAGACACGACAACAACAACAACTACAATAACAGTGACTCCTACCACTTGAACACTAGCGCCCAACCGATTCCACTCTGTTTGTTCTACTTGTCACCACAGACATAAACCGAACTCTTCACACCTCAAGAACATTACTTCTATCATCGTCGTCGTCTTCATTGTCGTTGTCGCCATCTTCCTCATCATCCTTCAGTGTCAGCTTTCCATGCTGGCGTGTGGGTGGAATGGTCTGGAAGGAACTGGTAGGTGTGAAGAAGACTGCATCAAGCGATGCTGTCTGCTTTGGAATGGTTTCTGCGGTGGAATGTTCTTCTTAACGCCGACCACTTCACAGAGTGTACTGAGCGATCGCAACATACACACACACATAGGGATGTGTGCGTATCATCATCATCGTCGTTTAACGTCCGCTTTCCATGCTGGCATGGGTTGGACAGTTTGACTGAGGAATGGTGAGCCAGGAGGCTCCACCAGGCTCCAATCTGATCTGGCAATGTTTCTACAGCTGGATGCCCTTCCTAACGCCAACCACTCCGAGAGTGTAGTGGGTGCTTTTACGTGCCACCGACAGGACTTATTCTTTGTAAGCCTAGTACTTATTCTATCAGTCTGTTTTGCTGAGCCACTAAGTTATGGGGATGTAAACACACCAGCATCGGTTGTCAAATGGTGGTGGGGGAACAAACACAGACACACAAACACACACATATATACATGATGGGCTTCTTTCAGTTTCTGTCTACCAAATCCACTTACAAGGCTTTGGGCAGCCCAAGGCTATAGTAGAAGACACTTACCCAAGGTGCCACACTGTGGGACTGAACCTGAAACCATGTGGTTGGGAAGCAAATTTATGCATGCATTTATGTATTCATATTTGTATGTATGTACATACATATGTATATACATATATGTATGTGTGTATGCATGCTAGTTATTTGATAAAATCCTATACAGATTTTATGCTTGCTTTTAATTTATATATATATATAGCACAGTGAAAATTTTTTAAAACATCAACAAGAAAAACCTAAAAAAAAACCACTCCTCACAGAAAAAAAAACAAAAGATTTCAAAACAAACCCTTTGTGATATTTGTTCTGCCTCAAATCACAAAGCACTGCCTTCTCACTCTTCATCATCACAAATGTGTTCAAGCAGCGATCGGCCTCTCTGGAAACCTGTTTACTAATGAAGCTAATTGTTTTCAAATTAGGGTATATATGTATATATATATATGTATATACATATATATATATATGTGTGTGTGTGTGTGTGTGTGTGTGTGTGTGAACGATGAATACTGACTTAAATAAACAAGTCTGCTCCAATCAGTGGCTGACCTAGAGCTTAATAACAACAACAACAGCAACAATTTCACAGTCGAGCGGTTATTGGTTAGAGAGGCAAGGAACATCATCCAGCTATGAAAATAATTGATGCGCCAACTAAACCATTCCCTTGTTGAAAGCAATGGCAATAAATAGCATAGATGCCTAAATGGAACCAACAAAAAAAAAAAAAAAAATTATTATTATTAATATTATAATTATTATTATTATTATTATTATTATTATTGCTGTCGTTTTAGCATTGTTTGCACTAATATCATTGTGGTTGTAATTAAGAGAAACCATTATTAATTAACAGGAACTCGTATAGCAGTATCATGGTCATTTCGGTAATCACCATCGTCATCATCACTATACTGGTCGTCGTCGTTAACATGATGGTTTCTATAGCAGTCGTCGCCAGCATCCTCATCATCCTCCTCCTCATCATCATCACCATTACTGGCCCTGTCGTCTACTCACATCGTTACCATGAATCTCTGTCGTCGTCGTCGACAATCATTGTTGTCATCGTCGATGTTGACATCGTCACCACCGTCGTCATCAGCATCATCACTATCATTAGTGTCATCGTCTGCATTCTCTTCACCATCATCACTATCGCAGTCACTTTCGTCATCACAATGATCATAGTCGTTCTCGTCATCATCTTCATCACCATCATCATCATCATCATCATTATCGTCTATTAACATCGTTAACATAATCACTTTCGTTGTTGCTGTCATAGATATTTTATCATCATCATCATCACCATGACCATCACTACCACCACTATCATCATCATCATCATAATCATCATCATCATCATCACCATCACCACCATCATTATCATTGTCCTCATCACCATCACCATTATCATCATCGTCATCATCAACATCATCATCACCACCAACACCATCATCTTCATCACCAACGTCCTCATTATCATCAACTTCATCACCACTGTCATCATCATCATCATCATCTTCCTCACTGCCATGATGTTGATCATCATCATCACCATCACTGTCATCAATACCACCACCACCACCACCACCACCACCACCACTACTGCCACCCCCATCTCCATCACCGGAGTCAATTACCTCTAAACACCCCACCTCCCGTGCACACGCCTCACCACCGAACAAAAGGCAATTAGTAAAAACAAGCAGCAGAGGTGAGGAAAAGAACTATAAAAGGAATGACCAGGAGAAAGAGTTGGTGGTGGTGGTCATGGGAGCTGCACATGTATAATGCATAATTGCATTGTATGTGTGCATAAAGCTATGATTGTATAAGTTTGAGTTGGTGTGTATGTATATATATGGGTATATGTACATATATATATATACACCTATATATATACATATATACATATGCATACACACACACACACACACACACACATCTATATATATACACATATGTATATATATATATATACACACATATATATATACATATGTATATTATATGAATACATATATAAAGGAAAGTATAACATGTGCACAAAATGAAAATATATATTTTTTCATATGCATACACACACACACACACACACACACACACATCTATATATATACACATATTTATATATATGCACACACATATATATATATATACATATGTATATTATATGAATACATGTATAAAGGAAAGTATAACATGAGCACAAAATGAAAAAATATATGTTTTCATATGCATATACACACACACACACGCATCTATATATATATACACACATATATATATATATATGCACACACATATATATACATATGTATATTATATGAATACATATATAAACGAAAGTATAACATGAGCACAAAATGAAAATATATAATTTTTCATATGCATATACACACACACACACACACATCTATATATATACACATATCTATATATATGCACACACATATATATATATACATATGTATATTATATGAATACATGTATAAAGGAAAGTATAACATGAGCACAAAATGAAAAAATATATGTTTCATATGCATATACACACACACACACATCTATATATATACACATATATATATATATAGACACACATATATATATACATATGTATATTATATGAATACATATATAAACGAAAGTATAACATGAGCACAAAATGAAAATATATATTTTTTCATATGCATATACACACACACACACACACACACATCTATATATATACACATATTTATATATATGCACACACATATATATATATATACATATGTATATTATATGAATACATGTATAAAGGAAAGTATAACATGAGCACAAAATGAAAAAATATATGTTTTCATATGCATATACACACACACACACACACACACACACACACACACACACACACACACACATCTATATATATACACATATTTATATATATGCACACACATATATATATATATATACATATGTATAATATATGAATGCATATATAAAAGAAAGTATAACATGAGCACAAAATGAAAATATATATTTTTTCATATGCATATACACACACATATCTGTATATATACACATATATATATATATGCACACACATATAAATATACATATGTATATTATATGAATACATATATAAAGGAAAGTATAACATGAGCACAAAATGAAAAAATATGTTTTCATATGCATACACACACACACACACATCTATATATATACACATATTTATATATATATACACACATATATATATATACATATGTATATTATATGAATATGTATATAAAGGAAAGTATAACATGTGCACAAAATGAAAAAATATATGTTTTCATTTGCATACACACACACACACACACACATCTATATATATACACATATTTATATATATATACACACATATATATATATACATATGTATATTATATGAATATGTATATAAAGGAAAGTATAACATGTGCACAAAATGAAAATATATATTTTTTCATATGCATATATACACACACACACACGCATCTATATATATACACATGTATATATATATAGACACACATATATATACATATGTATATTATTTGAATACATATATAAACGAAAGTATAACATGAGCACAAAATGAAAAAATATATGTTTTCATATGCATATACACACACACATGCATCTATATATATATACACATATATATATATATATGCACACACATATATATACATATGTATATTATATGAATACATATATAAAGGAAAGTATAACATAAGCACAAAATGAAAATATATATTTTTTCATATGCATATACACACACACACACACACACACACACACACACACACATCTATATATATACACATATTTATATATATGCACACACATATATATATATATACATATGTATATTATATGAATACATGTATAAAGGAAAGTATAACATGAGCACAAAATCATCATCATCATCATCATCATCGTTTAACGTCCGCTTTCCATGCTAGCATGGGTTGGACGATTTGACTGAGGACTGGTGAAACCGGATGGCAACACCAGGCTCCAGTCTGATTTGGCAGAGTTTCTACAGCTGGATGCCCTTCCTAACGCCAACCACTCAGAGAGTGTAGTGGGTGCTTTTACGTGTCACCCGCACGAAAACGGCCACGCTCGAAATGGTGTCTTTTATGTGCCACCCGCACAAGCCAGTCCAGGGGCACTGGCAACGATCTCGCTCGAAAATCCTACAGGAGCCAGTCAGGCGGTACTGGCAACGGCCACGCTCAAAATGGTGCATCTCATGTGCCACCCGCACAAGAACCAGTCCAGGGGCACTGGCAACGATCTTACTTGGCTTGCCGGGTCTTCTCACGCACAGCCCATTTCCAAAGGTCTCGGTCCGTAGTCATCGCCTCGGTGAGGCCCAATGTACGAAGGTCTTGCCTCACCACCTCAGCCCAGGTCTTCCTGGGCCTACCTCTTCCACGGGTTCCCTCAACTGTTAGGGTGTGGCACTTTTTCACGCAGCTATCCTCCTCCATTCTCACCACATGTCCATACCAGCGCAATCGTCTCTCTTGCACGCCACAACTGATGCTTCTAATGTTCAGCTTTTCTCTCAAGATACTTACACTCTGACGGGTATTCACATTGACATTACACATCCAACGGAGCATACTGGCTTCATTCCTTGCGAGCTTACGTATGTCCTCAGCAGTTACAGCCCATGTTTCACTGCCATGTAGCATGGTTGTTCGTACGCATGCGTCATACAGTCTGCCTTTTACTCTGAGTGAGAGTCCCTTTGTCGCCAGCAGGGGTAAGAGCTCTCTAAACTTTGCCCAGGCTATTCTTATTCTAGCAGCTACACTTTCAGCGCACCCACCCCCACTACTAACTTGGTCGCCCAGATAGCGGAAGCTATCGACTACCTCTAGTTTTTCACCCTGGAATGAGATAGAAGTTGTTTCCTGTTTGTTTGCAGTCTTTATTGCACCTGAACATCTGCCACAAACAAAAACTAACTTGCTAGTTAACCTGCCTTTGATGTTGCTGCACCTCTTATGTGTCCATAGCTTGCACCGGGTACATCTTATAGAGTTACTACCTACTCCTTTTCTACATACTGAGCAGGGCCATCTACCTGAAGGGGTTTGTGTTTTATCTACCTTCCTACTTATTAGGATTTTGGTTTTAGCTAGGTTGACTCTAAGGCCCTTCAGTTCTAGACCTTGCTTCCACATCTGAAACTTCTCCTCTAGTTCTGATAGT
>NC_142957.1:16408437-16420937 GCF_046866305.1 Octopus bimaculoides
GAGCACAAAATGAAAATATATATTTTTTCATATGCATATACACACACATATCTACATAAGCATATATATATATATATATACATATATATATACATATATATATATATATATACACATGCCTACTCTCACACACAGACACAGATATATATTTATATATATATGCATTGATATATATACATGCATATAAATACCTACATGTATACATATGTATATTTATATATGCATATACATCTATATATGTACATGTATATGCATACATTTATATATGTATATATATCCATATGTATATATATATATATATATCTATATATATATATATATATATATATATATACAGATATACATGCATACACACATGCACATACATAAGTATATGCATATATTCAAATGCGTATATTTTCATTCTTTTGCTTATCATCTCATCACCCCCCACCCATTTGCCTGTTTGACTGGACTCACTCTCTCTCTCTCTCTCCCCCCAGTCCCTCTATATCTCATCTTCTAGTCACCCCCCCCCCCCACTAATACAGAAATACTACAAACTGACGGATATAACTCTAGAATTATGCATAAACACAATTTCCTCATTCTCTCATTCTGCTTTTACTAAAACCAAGAAGTTTTGTATTTAGTCTCAGTTGGCCTCTGGCCAGACCAGATGATGTAAATATGCACATCTTCAGTGCAAAAACCGGTGTGGATGAGGTACTTGGCCAGTCTCTTAGGTCTGATGATTGTTTGATCAAGCTTTCTGCTTAGGAAAGTGCGATTTTACATGAAACTTTGGTTTAGCCGAACACGATTCTCGATTTATAATATCATGTGTATATCTGATATATACAAGTAAAATAATCTTATCATCATCATCATCATTTAATGTCTGTTTTCCATGTTGGCATGGGTTGGATGGTTTGATTGAGAACTGGAATCGAAACCACAATCTTGTGATCATGATGCTGACATATATATATATATATATATATATATATATATATATATATATATATATATACGGTTTAGATATAGATTCAAGGCTTGAATATGGTACTTATGCGAAGGCACCCGAATATCACATCCCAAAAGGATGGGTGATTAAAATCAAACAATAAGCAACACGGATTTCAAAAGTGATTGCAATCACTTTTGAAATCCGTGTTGCTTATTGTTTGATATATATATATATATATATTTATGATGGACTTTGCCATCGATGATGATCTATAAGTGTTCAGCATTTGCCTAACGACCTGCACAAATGATTTGTCTATAATGATCAAATACATGTGCTGTACATTAGTTCATTCCTTCCATCAAATTGGTATTGTCTGAACAGGTGCACACAGGTGTGCCTCTCTACAACACATCAGGCGTCGAAGTGATTGCAGAGAAACATGAGATGAAGTGTTTTGCTCAAGAACACACTGCACCACCTGGTCTAGGAATTGAAACCGCAATCACTACATTATGAGTGCAAGACCTTAACCAGTAAGCCATGTGCCCTCACTATATATATATTAATAATATCGAAGGGTAATTAGAAATATTAGAAATTTCTGCTTCCAGTGGCCTAGCATGTAAAAATTTAGTCCATAGACTATATATTATTCATATAAATACATTTTCATTCCCTTCGAAATTTTATCCCTAATAGTGGTTTGGAACTTAGCTGTTATTTCTAGCGTGAGGGAATCCTATGATGGATACCTCTCATGTGTTTAAATGTACACTGTATTTATATATATATATATATATATATATATATATATATATATATATATAAAGAGAGAGAGAGATATATATGTATGTGTGTGTACAAAAATATACAAGCTTATATATACATGTACATTTATACACACATACATATGCACACACACACACACACACACACACACACACACACACACACACATACACTGATATATACATATATATAGTAGTCATAGAAAATAGATTATTTAGAAATTCTCCCCTTGTCTCCATTTCTCTCTCTCTCTCTCTTACTTCCGCTGTTTTCCCTCCACCATGTACACACACACACACACACACACCACCACCACAACCAACTCATGCCCTTCCTTTCTCTTCTCACCCCACCCCACCACCACCACCACCGCCCAGTTTCTTTGCTTCATCACTACTTTGTCTATTTTTACCATTACCATTCCCCAGCCCAGTTCTGTAATGTTGATAAACACCCAATTCTTCAAATTAGCCAGTTTAATCAACAACAGCTTAAACCTTCTGACCCAAACTACTACTAATACTACTACTATTACTATTATTAATATTATTATTATTATTATTATTATTATTACCCTAACATAAAATTGTACTATATATATATATATATATATATATACATACACTTATCTACATGTGTGTATGTGAGTGTGTGTATAAGTATATAAACATATGTAATTATATGTTTAGGCATGTATGTACGTATGTATATAAACATGTACATATAAATACATAGAGAAATAAATACATACATATGTATGTGTGTGTGTGTGTCATCATTTAATATCCTTGCACCAAGCTGGTATGGTTTACACACAATCATGTGTGTGTTTATGTGTGTGTGTGTTTATGTGTGTGTGTGTGTGTATATGATAGACACACTTGCATAAACACAAACACATATGCATATCTAAATAGTTGCATGTACATATAAACCTGTCCACACGCACTCACACACATACATACAACTGTGCAAATACACGATATATTAATGCCAAAAAAAAAAAAATTGAAAAAAAATAAAAGAAACCAACAAAAGTAATAAGAAAACCCAGCAAACAATACCACACAGAAACAGATATAAGATTCTAAATGGATGCTGAATCTTCTCAACAAGCACACCTCTTAGTATTACCTTTCAGCACATCTGGGTGTAGAGATACCCCCCCCCCCCTTGCTGGGTAAAATGCTCATGTGGTCACGGAAGTAGTTTAAAAATAAATTAAGACATGTAGGTGTGGCTGTGTGGTAAGTCTTAATAATAATAATAATGATAATAATAATTAATTCGTTTTATTGGCCACAAGGGCTAATATCAATTAAAAACATGTAAAGACAAAGACAGGACGAAGGTTACAGAAGGTTTTGTCCGAAAAGGTAGGAAAGTTCGTCTAAACAGAGGAAGAAAACGGAGAAAGATATGATGAATAAATAGATAAATAAATAGATAAATAAATAAGTAGAACTCCCAAAGGGGGAGGCGCTTCGAAAAAGGAAAGGTTACACGTGGAAAAACCCATAAAACCACGGGAGCCTGGTCAGGAAAAATAAGAAAGGGGTACAGAGCCCTTTCTCCTTTTACACTACCTTTTTTTTTTTTCCCCTCCTACAGGTGTATTCTCAGAATTGGTCCTTTTATACTGGCCATTCTTCCAACAGTCACCCATCAAGGCCTGAAATTTTGGGGGAGGGGGGCTCGTCAATTACATCAACCCCTGTGTTTCACTGGTATTAATTTATTGACGCCAAAAGGATGAAAGGCAAAATCAACCTTGGCAGAAATTGAACATAATAATAATATTAATATCAATAATAATTGTTTCAAATTCTTGACCTAAGGCCAACAATTTTGTTGCAAAGGTATTAGCCAGTACCATTAACTCCAGTATTTGACCAATAGTCTTATTTTCTTAACCTGAAAATGGTGAAGAGCAAAGTTGACCTCAGCAGGGTTTGATCTTGGAAAGTAAAGAGCAAGAAAGAAATACAGCAAAGCAGTTTTACTGATGCTTTAATGATTCTGCCAGCCAGAAATATCAAAAGACGTCAGTGAAACAGTAAGAGACTGCAAGAATAGAAAGAAGAACAACAACAGCAGGGTAAATAACTGAAAATAGAAAATAACTGCATTACCAATTCATGCAACTAATTGAAAACGCTGGAACTGAAGAACTAAGATTGCTGAGAGATGGAAACATGAAGTGAAAAACGAAATGTCTAATTTTAACTGCTCAAGAACAAGCCATTAGAAGGAATTTAAGACAAGGATTGATAGAATTCAGACAGCTAGTGCAGAATGTGTGGAAAAAGTAACAAAAGTGTTAACCACCTTCTGAGTGAGTGCGGTAAGGTAACTCAAAATGAGTGTAAAGTCAGGGTGAAGAGAGACAGTTGATTATATCACTTATATGACTATATTGACCAACGTATATTATTGGTATGTATTTTATTCACTCCCCACCTTTTAGCAGAAAAATGACAATGTCATCTCCCACTCACCACCTCTGCTCCTTAAAACTGAATCATGAATTACAGCTGCCCAAGAACAAGCCATTAGAATGAATTTCATTAAGATAAGAGTTGGTAAATCTCAGACAGCCAGTGCAGAATGTGTGGTAAAGGAAACAAAATTGTTAGCAATCTTTTGAGAGTGCAGTGAGCTATCACAAAAAGAGTCTAAGGCTAGGCATGACTATTTTGATAAAAGTGCATTGGGATGTTGGCCAAGTTTGTAGATTTGAAGTGAGAGAAATATACTATGAACACAAGCCAGAAGCTGTCAGAATGAAATATAATTGCCAGAATTTATGACGTTTCTCTATAAAGAGTGACCACACTATTGAAGTAAGAAGACCAGATATGATTATAGGATCCAAAAGAAATAAGCAGTGAAAGATCATAGAATTTGCAGTACCATATGATAGCAGAGTGGATATCTAAGAAATTGAGAAATATCAGGACCTGACTAGACAGCTGAAGAGATTGTGGAACACAAAAGTAACAACTGATCCTGTAAGAATTGGTTCACATGGTACCACATCCAAAATGCTTTCTCGAAAACTGTGGGATACTAAAACTGAGATGAACATTACTGACTTGCAGAAAAGTGTACTCTATATTCTGTAGGAATCTAAGACAGAATCTTGAGACTTAAGAAGATTTACTGTCACAAAAGCTCAGAGTTTTTGAATCTTATATTGCAAAAGAGAAGCTGATCTCCGTCTGTCAGCTACAACATCTCTTAGAGGGAGGAATATGTAGAAGAAGGGGAGGAGAAAAAGTTGTTGTTCAGAAAAAAAGTGAAAAATAGCTAGCTAGCTAGATAGACAGATAGTGTTGGCACCATAGTACCTAACAAGTATTGATTAAAAACGTGGGAATTTTAAGTGCAAGTCTGTCAACACAATACAACACAGACTTTAAAAAAATAACTATATATATATTTTTACATTAGTTATCTTTTTGGTGTGTGTGTTTCTGTATGTCTTCCAACATGGAGACAATGCGGCATATACTTTAAAAAAAGACTTTCACTCTAATAACAGGTTGTTGATGAGCGAAAAATACGACAGAGAGAGAGAGAGAGAGAGAGAGAGAGAGAGAGTGTGTGTGTGAAAGACAGAATAAAAATTTGTTTCAAGAAAAAAAAACAACAGGTTGTTGTTGAGCATATGAATTTGATAATTGTAGTAGCTTTTTGTTGAAGGATCTATTTCATCTTGCCTAGATTATTACCCAGCAGCATAGCAACAGGTAATACAATAATGATGATGATGATAATAATAATAATAATAATAATAATAATAATAATGGTAATAATAATACCTGGTGTACCCTTATCAGATGGGTAGTCATGAAGGGTATACTGGGCTTTGTATATTTTACCCCAGTGTAAAATACGCACTGCTCTGTCACTCAGTAATAATGATGATAATCCTTTCTAGTATAGGCACAAGGCTTGAAATGTTGGGGGAGGGGGGGGGGCAGTCAATTAGATCGACCCCAGTACGCAACTGGTACTTAATTTGCCAACCCCGAAAGGATGAAAGGCAAAGTTGACCATCATTATCATCATCGTCATCATAATCATCCTCATCGCTGTCATCATCATCATCATCATCAGCTCCATCAATGCCATGACCATCACCATCATTATCATCATCCCCGTCATCATCAATGTTTTCAGCATTGCTAACAACAGCATCACTGAAATTTATCACCCCCACCACCAACATCACAGTGTCACCTTCACCTCTGCCGCCACCACCACCATCACCACCGCATCGTCATCATCATCATCATCTTCATCATCATCACTGTCAACATGACACTACCACCACCACCTATACATACAAACAAAAACAATACTGTGTGGGGGTGGGGGTGGTCGAACCACCTTCATCATCACCATACCACCACCACCACCACCACCACCACCACCATTTTCATCATCAACAGAAGCAACATCACTCCACCGACATGAACACACCTCCTCCGCTCATCTCCACCCCCATCATTGTCAGCAACATCATCACCATCACCATCAGCATCAATACCACCATCACTACCATCATCATCATCATCATCATCACTATTATCGTCATCATTGTCGTCAGATCCGCAACCACCGCTGCCATCATCATCACAACCGCCATGACCTCCACCATCACTATCATCATCATCATCACCAACACCATCAATTCCATCATCTTCAGAGCAACATCTTCACACCACCACCGCTACCATACTCACCCACCATCATCACACACACCTCCACCCACAACCACACCCATCCCCGCCGCCACTACCACCACCATTATCTCCACCACCAGCACCACCTCCACTGCCGTCAGTGCCGCCGCCGCCGCCATCAGCAAGCAGCAACATCACACCACCGAAATCCTCAGTGAAATTCGACTCCACTGCGTGGAGAATTGGCTGACGTGTATTTATAGAGCACGGTGAAGTGTGTATATAGAGGTGTGTTGTTATATTTATACAACAGAGTGAGATGTGTACAAAGGTGTGTGTGTGGCTGTTATAAGTGTTTATGCAAAAATACCTGGAAATGGAGACATACATACATGTGCTTGTATGCGTGTGCATATAAACATGACAAATACATACATACATACATATATGTATATATATATATATATATATATATATATATATATATATATATATGTATATATATATATGTATATATATATTTGTTAAATACATGCAAGCACCATTTTAGCGTGATCGTTACCAGCGTCAATTTACCTGGATTTACCTGTAATTAGAGTCACTTTGAAACAAAAGTTATGCAATAGAATTGATTAAGAACCCTTTAATTATGTTACAAATATCACATTAATATTTTTGATAAGTAAAAAAAGTTACAGTTGTTTAGTGAAACTAGTCTAAATTCGTGATTATTTTAGAATTTTAATTTTGGTCAGAAATATAGTAATGAAAGGGTTAATTTTCTCTGCTACTGACTGTCCATGAATAAAGGAGATATAAAAAAAAGTTATCAAAGTTATCAAAGGCGCGGGAGTGGCTGTGTGGTAAGTAGCTTGCTTACCAACCACATGGTTCCGGGTTCAGTCCCGCTGCGTGGCACCTTGGGCAAGTGTCTTCTACTATAGCCTCGGGCCGACCAAAGCCTTGTGAGTGGATTTGGTAGACAGAAACTGAAAGAAGCCTGTCGTATATGTGTATGTAAAGACACTGATGCTGGTGTCTTTACGTCCCCTGTAACTTAGCGGTTCGGTAAAAGAGATCGATAGAATAAGTACTAGGCTTCCAAAGAATAAGTCCTGGGGTCGATTTGCTCGACTAAAAGGCGGTGCTCCAGCATGGCCGCAGTCAAATGACTGAAACAAGTAAAAGAGTAAAGAGTAAATTCAGCCCAAACACCCTGTACGCCAGTTAATAAAACAGTTATGTCCACTTGACATAACTGCTTGATTAAAAGAATTTTTACCTCTGCTAAGGCGGAGGTATTGTTTTCAGTCGCGTTTGTTTGTTTGTTTGTCCATGGACATCTCAAGAACTGCTGGATGGATTCGGATGAAACTTTCAGGGATGTTTGGCCTCGTGACTGGCACGAGCTGATTAGATTTTAGGATCAATCCAGTACCGGACAAGGATTCTGGATTATTTTTCCTGTTTTTTTTTTCACTTAACTTTTGAATGCCATCGAGTTTATTTCAGATATTCTCGTTTTAATAATCATTGACGTTAATGTTGCGTTGGCGGAGGCTTGTGCTCTCTGAGTTCTCGTGTTATTAATTGGATTTACTTTCGCTCTTGGGCAAGAAAAGCACCATCCAGTCTGTTTAATTGGTAGTGAATATTTTTGGTAAATGGAAGTATGAAGCCTGCTAAATATAAAAGACGTCTTAATACTACATATGCTTATCACACAGGAAAATGTTTACCATATTTTCGAAAGATTCCTGGAATTTGGGAGAGTACAAAAATGATTTGTTTTTGTGGAGCTTTTTAATGGAAAACCTACAATAATTCTAAGAAACCAAATACTTGAGAGTCTCCGATTAAGCTGTATACTTAATTACAAATGTTAAGAAGCTACACATGATTGGCAAAGAATCTCTGTTATAAATGGATTGCAGACACAGGCACATGGCTTAATGCTTACAGTATCGTACTCACAACTGCAAGATCCTGGGTTCAATGCCTGACCAAGGAAATACATTGTGTTTTTGAACGATACACACTTGATTTTATGTTCTTGCCAGTTCATCTTTTAGTAGTCTGTATTTTACCATCTTTTCCAGCTCGTTAACTATGCAATCATCCCCAGGTGTGGCAATATTGTTGTATCTGTTGTTAGTGAGGTGGTGAGCTGGCAGAATCATTAGCACACCAGGCGTAATGCTTAGCACTATTTCGTCTGTCTTCACGTTTGGAGTTCAAATGCCACCAGGGTTGACTTTGCCTTTCATCCTTTCGGGATCAATAAATTAATTACCAGTTATGCACGGGGGGGGGGGGGGGGGGGGCATTGTAGTCGACTGGTTCCCTCCGCCAAAATTTCAGGCCTTGGGCCTTTAGTCGAAATGATTATTATTCTAATTATTATTATTATTATTTGTTGGATTCATTCAAATCAAGTTATTTTAATAATAAAGTTGTTTTTTTTTTCATTCTGTAATCAGTGTTGACCTCAGTGGAATTTGAACTCAGAACATAAAGACAGGTGAAATACTGCTAAGCCTTTTGCCCAGTGCGCTAACGATTCTACCAGCTTACCATTTTTATTGGTTTCAAATTTTAGCACAGTGCCAGCTGTTCTTTGGGTGGGGCTAATTTGATTACACTGACCCCTGCACACAGTTTATTTTATCAATCCTAAAAGGACGAAAGGCAATGTTGACCCCAGTGGAATTTGAACTCGGAGCGTAAAGATCGACGGAACTCTGCTAACAACACATTTGAAGTGGACCTTTATCTTTTTTTTTAAAGGAAGTAGCTCCAGAGTGGAATAAATGATGTTGGTGTTCACAAAAGTATCAATGGTGGAGAAAAAGAACATAAGATTCCGAGCCAAAATTAAATCTGCAAGTAATGCACTTACTGCATTCTTTGTTGCATAATTCCTTGAGACGCATTAGAGGTTACAGGAATGTCTTCAATGTTAAGTGCCGTAATACAAGATGCAATTAAAATTATTGACTTGGTAGTCATTAACACAAGTATGATCGTATAGATAAGAACATCACTTCACAAGTATGTAGCCTCAGGTTCAATTCCAGAGCACAAAATTTTAGGCAGGTGTCTTCTTCTACAGCCTTAGGCTGACCTGTGCCTTGTGAGTGGATTTAGTTTACAGAAAGTAAATGGAAACCCGTCAAGTGTGTGTGTGTGTGTGTATGTGTCATCATCATCAAAGCATCTGTCGAGCGTTGGGCCTCACAGAAGCAATGTGATCAATGCTGGTGTCATGTAAAAAGTACTTTCGAAGCATTGGGCCTCAAGGAAGCTATAACAGATGACTGATACCTTTAGCAATATACACACTGGGTCGACTTTACCTTTCCATCCTTTCGGAGTCAATATATTAAGTACCAGTTGTGTACTAGGGTCGGTCTAATTGACTGGTCCCACTTCCCCCTAAAAAATTTCTGACCTGGTGCCTACAGTAGAAAAGAATATATACGCGGAGCAAAATACTTCATGGTATTTCACCTGTCTTTATGTTCTGAGTTCAAATTCTGCTGAGGTCAACTCTGCCTTTCATCCTTTCGAGGTCGATATATTAAGTACCAGTTGTGTACTGAGGTCAATCTAATTCCAGGCCAGCATGGAAAATAGGCATTCAATGATGATGATGATTACATGTGTCTGTGGAGTGCTCAGCCATTTGCACATTAATTTCACGAGCAGGCTGTTCCATTGATCGGATCAACTGGAACCCTTTTATTCTTTCATTTGTTTCAGTCATTTGACTGTGGTCATGCTGGAGCATCGCCTTTAGTCAAACAAATCAACCCTGGGACATATTCTTTGTAAGCCTGGTACTTATTCTATCAGCCACAGGATCCGACCAGAAGCAACAGTCATTATATTTTGTAGCTGGATACCCAAGTGTGACCCACTGAGGGTATGGATATTAACCAACCATCTCGTTCTTGGCCTACCCTTGGGTCTCTTGCCAGTTGGCTCTGCTTGAAGAATCTATGTTGCAATTCTTTCCTGTAATATTCGAATCAAATGTCCATATTACCAGGGTTGTGACCCCTCAATGCAGTGAAGTCATGGCCTTGACTTGGAGAGAGCTGCTGGGACTATGAACATTATCCAACTATCAGGCTGAGTAAAAAGTAAACAACGTTTTGAAACAGGAAACTCATCACAATATAGTTCAACAACAGGTGTGGGAGTGGCTGTGTGGTAAGTAGCTTGCTTACCAACCACATGGTTCTGGGTTCAATCCCACTGCGTGGCACCTTGGGCAGGTGTCTTCTACTATAGTCTCGGGCTGACCAAAGCCTTGTGAGTGGATTTGGTAGACGGAAACTGAAAGAAGCCCGTCGTATATATGTGTATATATATATATGTATGTGTGTGTATATGTCTGTGTTTGTCCCCCCAACATCGCTTGACAACTGATGCTGGTGTGCTTACGTCCCTGTAACTTAGCGGTTCGGCAAAAGAGACCGATAGAATAAGTATTAGGCTTACAAAGAATAAGTCCTGGGATTCGATTTGCTCAACTAAAGGTGGTGCTCCAGCATGGCCGCAGTCAAATGACTGAAACAAGTAAAAGAGTAAAAGAGAGAGAAATCCAGAAATTTTATTCCAGAGAGAGAAATCCAGAAATCCAGAAATTTTAAAGTAAGTACCATTACAATCAACATATTTTTGCCAATGAGTTACCCTCAGTGGGTCGCACTTGGGTACCCCGCTTGTAATTCTTTCCTCTGGTATTATAGTCCCAATGTCCATTGTACCAGATCTGTGGCCACACAAAGTGGAGAAGTAGCAATGTTCTGGATGTTTGTTATGCCTTTTTATTAACATTGTTTGGGAGATACTGACATAAGTGAGAAACTTCAGGGGTGGGGAACAACAGAATAAAGATTTCTGCTACAGGTGGTGGGGGCAGGAAAAATTGAAATTTAAGCGTTCGTGAAAATGATAAAGCTTACGAAAAAAACCATGCTGTACAAAATTTTAAATTTGAATTGTTTTATTTTGTTTGTTTTCTTACATACACTGATGATTTTAGTCTGTGAAAATAGTTTAAAATAAGCAGATTTTAATTGATAAACCAGATTATAATGAAGCATTTGGTAGGTATGGAGAGAGAGAAAAAAACAAACCATTTCCACAAATATTTTCTATCAGACGCAGACACCTGTATGTTATAATGGCTCCAGGTTTCCTATATTACAGCAACAGAACAGGTAAAATAGCTTCCGCTGAAGGTTCAAGAAGAATTTACAGACCTGGCGTCCAATCTAAGTTTCAGATATAGATTTTTGGAAATTGATATTGGTGCAGGGACAGCTTTGTGTTTAAGAAGTTTGTTTCTCAATCATGTGGTCCAGGTTTAATCCCATTGCATGGCAGTTTGGGAGTATTTATGTCTTCTACTATAGCCCCGGGTCAACCAAAGTCTTGTGAGTGGATTTGGTAGATGGAAACTGAAAGAAGCTCATCATGTGTGTTTGTAAATATATTTGACTTTGTCCCTCACTAGCACTAGACAACCTGTGTTGGTTTGTTTACATCCTCATAATGGAGCAGTTCAGCAAACAGAGTTCAATAGAATAAGCACCAGACTAAATGTACTGGGATCGATTTATCCAACTAAAGCAGCAGTTATCAACCAGGATCCAAATGGCCCTTTTGGCGTGGGGCATATAAGATTTTTTTGTTAAAATTTGTGGGTAATAAATTGCTTATGCCTTCTTATTTCTTTATTGCCCACAAGGGGCTAAACATAGACGGGACAAACAAGGACAAAGGGATTAAGTCGATTACATCGACCCCAGTGCATAACCGGTACTTAATTTATCAACCCCAAAAGAAGAATGAAAGGCAAAGTTGACCTCAGCGGAATTTGAACTCAGAATGTTTAAGACAGATGAAATACTGCTAAGCATTTTGCCCGGCGTGCTAACGTTTCTTATTTCTTTATTGCCCACAAGGGGGCTAAACATAGAGGGGACAAACAAGAACAAAGGGATTAAGTCGATTACATCAACTCCAGTGCGTAACTAGTACTTAATTTATCGACC
>NC_142957.1:16425937-16440937 GCF_046866305.1 Octopus bimaculoides
TTGCTTGTGTCTTTTGCAGAAGCCAGTATGCATGAAACCAATTGTTTCAATTACGAAATGTAGAGATAAACACATTCTTTGACTTCTGCTATGTTTTTAGTTCAACAGTTAGGTTGATGTTCATTTTTCTAGCTTTTCCACCTCGTTTCTTCATGACATTACAATCATTTTGTACTGTTGCTGGTAGCAGTAGCAGTGGTGGTGGTGGTGGTAGCAGTAGTGGTGGTGGTGGTGGCAGTAGTGGTGGTGGTGGTGGTGGTGGTAGCAGTGGTGGTGGTGGTGGTGGTAGCAGTGGTGGTGGTGGTAGTAGTAGAGTTGGTGGTAGCAGTAGTGGTGTTGGTAGCAGTAGTGTTGGTGGTGGTAGCAGTAGTAGTGTTGGTGGTGGCAGTAGTGGTGGTGGTGGTGGTAGCAGTGGTGGTGGTGGTGGTGGTAGCAGTGGTGGTGGTGGTAGTAGTAGAGTTGGTGGTAGCAGTAGTGGTGGTGGTGGTAGCAGTAGTAGTGGTGGTGGTAGCTGTAGTGGTGGTGGTGGTAGCAGTAGTGTTGGTAGTGGTAGCTGTAGTGTTGGTGGTGGTAGCAGTAGTAGTGTTGATGGTAGCAGTAGTGGTGGTGGTGGTAGC
The DNA here is from genome assembly GCF_046866305.1 of Octopus bimaculoides. Lineage (NCBI taxonomy): Eukaryota > Metazoa > Mollusca > Cephalopoda > Octopoda > Octopodidae > Octopus > Octopus bimaculoides. Next base: position 16,426,555 of record NC_142957.1, read on the forward strand.
AGTAGTAGTGGTGGTGGTAGCAGTAGTGGTGGTAGTGGTAGCAGTAGTGGTGGTGGTGGTGGTGGTGGTAGCAAGTTAATCCTACAGTCAAATGAGGTTAAAACTTAAAGAAGATGGAGAAACTGTCAAAAATAAAAGGCCCTTGAAATCGAAACATTCAAGATATAGGGCATGAGGATGAAACCGGTACTGCTAGTAATTGGAGCATTAGGGATGATAAGAAATGTGAACATCATACTGGGACTCAAGGCACTACACGCTAACTAAAAAACAAAAAAAATGTTCTGCTAGGAACAACCCATCAATAGAATAATTTGATATACAAGGAGTGGCTGTGTGGTAAGTAGCTTGCTTACCAACCACATGGTTCCGGGTTCAGTCCCACTGCGTGGCACCTTGGGCAAGTGTCTTCTACTATAGCCTCAGGCCGACCAAAGCCTTGTGAGTGGATTTGGTAGACGAAACTGAAAGAAGCCCGTCGTATATATGTATATATATATATATATATATATATATATATATATATATATATATATATATATATATAGGCGTAGGAGTGCATGTGTGGTAAGTAGCTTGCTTACCAACCACATGGTTCTGGGTTCAGTCCTACTGCGTGGCACCTTGGGCAAGTGTCTTCTACTATAGCCTCAGGCCGAACAAAGCCTTGTGAGTGGACATGGTATACGGAAATTGAAAGAAGCCCGTCGTATATATATATATATATATGTATATATATATATATGTGTGTGTGTGTGTTTGTGTTTGTCCCCCCAACATCGCTTAACAACCGATGCTGGTGTGTTTACGTCCCCGTAACTTAGTGGTTCGGCAAAAGAAACAGATAGAATAAGTACTAGACTTACAAAGAATAAGTCCTCGGGTTTCATGTCAAGGTCACAAGGTGAGATCAACCAACTGACAAGCAAATCTGTGGTATTGAGCAGAATATTTGCTGTAAAGACAAAACATGTACATGATAACACTTCCAACCAGTTAAGATCAGAAGCCATGAGAGCCATTGCCTGGTACTGCATCAGGGCATTAGCAAATCTGTGGTATTGAGCAGAATATTTGCTGTAGCCCATCTTCTATACCATGACAAAACAATGTACATGATAACACTTCCAATCAGTTAAGATGAGAAGCCACGAGAACCATTGCCTGGTACTGCATCAGGGCATATTATTATTATTATTATTATTATTATTATTATTATTATTATTATTGTCATTAATATGAAGCTATACATAACACCAGTTCTTTAGAGTTACTCAGTTACATAATTTTGGCAATAACATCAAATGATTCTTCTCCTCTGAGCTCTCCTTTGTTTTATAAGTTATATGGAAGTGTATGTATATATATGTGTATATATATATACACACACACACACACATATATATATATATATATATACATATGAGATTAAATTGCTTGTGTGTGGATGAATGGATATAGATACATAAACTATACATACATACATATATATATATATATATATATATATATATATATATATATATATATATATATATATATGTCTATATGTATTTGGAAAGAGAAAGAGAGAACAAAGGAACACAATACATAACAGAATATAGAATGTATTTGGTTATGATAAACAGTTTCAGATGAGTGCAGAAAAATAAAAGTTGGATTTCATCAACGAAGGTAAGTTGCTGTTTGAAAAATTGTTGGGAGGAGAAATTAAGGTAAGGAAATGCATGGATAAAAATATCAAGAAAGAAAATAAACAAACGCAGAATAAATGGTTATGAAAACTGTGTATTTTGGGTATAAGTGCTGGCATGGCCATCGTCATCATCATCATCGTTTAACATCCGCTTTCCATGCTAGCATGGGTTGGACGATTTGACTGAGGACTGGTGAACCAGATGGCTGCACCAGGCTCCAATCTAAATTTGGCAGAGTTTCTACAGCTGGGTGCCCTTCCTAACGCCAACCACTCCGAGAGTGTAGTGGGGTGCTTTTACATGCCACCTGCACAGGAGCCAGTCCAGTGGCACTGGCAATGACCTCGCTCGAATGTTTTTTCACGTGCTACCGGCACAAGTGCCAGTAAGACGACGCTGGTTACAATCACACTCAATTAGTACTTTTTACATGCCACGAGCACAGAAGCCAGACAGCTGCTCTGGCAATGATCGAATTTGGTTCGATTTCGATTTCACTTGCCTCGAACAAGTCTTCACAAGCAGAGTTTAGAGTCCAATGAAGGAAAGGTTGGCACTGGTGCCAGTCATCGAATTTGGTTCGATTTGGCAGACAGAAAGAGGGGAAGACAAGACAGAGAGAGAATGAAGAGTGTGAGAGATAGACAGACACACACACACATGCACACAGAGAAAAATAGGTAGATATAGACAGGTAGATAGAACGAGTGAGAGACAGACAAACAGGCAGAGGTAGGACAATTTTCAGACGAAAAAGTATTCAGCTGGAAAAGTTTTCTTTTCCCTTTCTCTCAAATAAAATGACAGACATAAAAACATCTTTGTGTGTGCTTGAACGCATGTATGTATGTGCGTATATATGTATATATATTTTAAATATATAACTATTCAAATATATATATATATATATATATATTCATTCAACCTATGCCAGCTTGAAAAAAATTGATGTTAAATGATGATGGTGATATAATATGTGTTTATGTGTGTGTAAGTGTATATATCTATGTATATATATATATATCTATATATATATATATATATATATATATACATATATGTATGTATATACATATATGTATGTATTTATGTATGTATGTATATATACATATATATGTATATATAAATTTATATGTATGTATATATACATATATATGTATGTATATATAAATCGATGTGTGTATATATATATATATATATACATACATACATACATACATGCATGTGAGTAACTATATGTCAGTATGTGATGTGTGTGTGTGTGTGTGCTTACATACATATACGCTGCAGCGTGCTGTCTCTTTGACTGTCGGTTTCTTTGTCTTCATATTTTGGCATAATGTAAAAGAATCTTCTATTTCTTTAACATTGCTTCTGTTTCTCATTGCATCCCCCCCCCCCCCCCGCAGCCACATGTCGTTATACCTCCATGTAAACATAGACAGACATACATACATACATACACACACACGCACACATACATATATGTATGTAAAGAGAACACTTGTTATGATATTATACACATAATGATAGTAATACTTGCAAACACGCTTCCAGCAATATATATATATATATATATATATATATATATACATATATATATATATATATATATATATATATATATATATATATATATATATATATATTCATACATACATACATATATGTGTGTATGTACATATGCATATATATATATATATATATACATATATATATTTACATATATATATGTATATTCATATATATATTTACACATATATATATATATATATACATATATGTATGTGTGTACACATACTTACACACACATACATAGGTCGGTTGAGTTAAAAGTAATGAAGTTTTCAATTCTAATATTTTCTGACTCACCTTGTTGTGTGTGTGTGTGTGTGTGTGTGTGCTTGCATGCATGTATGCAAACATATATATATATATATATATATATATACATACATATATATATATCAAAATAGGAAATTGTAAGAAGACATCGTTGTATTATTTGTTCACCATTACACATGTTCCATTTGCTAACAGGAGTTACAAAGTTGTACATACATGTAGGATAAACATGTAAGATTTCTCCTCTAAGAAACTCCTCAGATTTAGAATCAAATAATTCATTATCATGTGCACGCATAACATACATATATAAATATGGTTATAGTAAAACAGTTTATGTCCTTGTAACTTAGCAGTTCAGTAAAAGTAACTGGTAAAATAAATACCAGATTTAGCAAAAGAATTAAGTAGTGGGGGTCAATTCATTTGGCTAAAATACTTCGAGGCGGTGCCCCAGCATGGCCACAGTCTAGTGACTGAAACAAGTGAACAATAAAAGATAAAAAGACATTTTGGTTTTATTATTTCATTTTACTTGTTTCAGTCATTTGGCAGTGACCTGACCATGCTGGAGCACTACCTTAAAGAGTTTTAGTCAAACAAATCGACCCTAGAACATATTTTCATAACTGGCACCTGTGCCGGTGACAGGTAAAAAGCAAATTTGTGAGCATTGGGTCTAATGGAGGCACAGTGACCAATGCTGGTGGCACATGAAAAGCACCTTTTGAGTGTTGGGCCTCACAGAGGCAATGACAGATGACCGAGGCCTTTGGCATTATGCTTTGCTTGAGAAGAAGACCCATCAAACCGAGTAAAATCGTAGTCATGGCAGCAGATACTGGTGTCACCCAACTGGCACATAAAAGAACCCATTACACTTTTGGAGTGGTTGGCGCTAGGAAGGGCATCCAGCCGTAGAAAACCATGCCAAATCAGACTGGGGCCTGGTGCAGCTTACCAGCTGTGGTCGAACCATCCAACCCATGCCAGCATGGACAACGGACATTAAATGATGATGATGATGATGATGATAGCTTGATTATTAATTAAGTTAGAAAGGCTTCTTTTGCATGCTGCAGTGAATTCAGTTGGGAAAAAATGTCTTGACAATACGTGGCCATCTCTGTAGCTAACATCACAGAAATTTCATTGCTTTTATTTTCTTTTACTTTACGTGTCATTTGTCAAAATAATTAGGCTGATTAAAGATGACAGCGATCACATGACTAAGAAGAGGAGCAGACATACACACACTCGCTCACAGACACACAGACATGCATACCTATACAGACACATACACTTGCACATATAGGCATATATACATACGTACAGGCACTCACACACACATGCAGGCACAGATGTGTACGCACACATACAAACATGCATATATACACACATATTTACACATGCGTATGCATACATTACACACACACATGTACACATACATACACATTCATTCAGGTATACTCACACACATACTTACATGTGTACACACACATATATACATGCATTAGAATAGCTTTGAAGTTAAAACACAACTGGCCAGACATTGTGTGGGGCCCATGAGGAAAGAACCATGAAATTGGGTTACTTTGAACAAAATATAATATTTTGTTTCCTCTTTATATCACAGCTCAAGGTCGCACAGTAACGCAATTTAAAAGACAATTTTCCTTCAGCTCAATGGTCGAATTCATTTTTAAAGCAAGACAAATCCCAATTAGTATTCTTTTCTATTCTAGGTACAAGGCCTGAAATTTTCGGGGAGGGGGGTCCAGTCAATTAGGTCGACCCCAGTACGCAACTGGTACTTAATTTATCGACCCCCGAAAGGATGAAAGGCAAACTTGACTTTGGCTGAATTTGAACTCAGAACGTAAAGACAGATAAAATACCGCTAAGTATTTCACCTGGTGTGCTAACGTTTCTGCCAGCCTGACGCCTTAAATCCCAATTAGTGTCATACCTGTGCCAAAATATCGAAAGATCCAGAGCATGCATAAGTGCCACAGAAGTATCCTCGCACTTCCAGCACTTAAAAGCAACTCTTACAGTTGATGGAAATTTATCCCTCCAAATAACATATTCAGCTTTTGAACATAAATAAAAAAAAAAACATTGCTGTTCAAAGTAACCCCTGATTTGGGGTTACTTTGAACAGCAACAATTACTCTCTTTATTTGTTTAAGTCCTTTGACTGTGGCCATGCTGGAGCACCGCCTTTAGTCGAGCAAATCGACCCCCGGAGCTTATTCTTTGTAAGCCTAGTACTTATTCTATCAGTCTCTCTTTTGCAGAACCGCTAAGTTACAGGGACGTAAACACACCAGCATCGGTTGTCAAGCGATTTGGGGGGGACAAACACAGACACACAAACATATACACACACACACATACATATATATATATATATATATATATATATATATATATATATATATATATATATATATACATATATACGACAGAATTACAGGTGCAACTAATTTTTACCAGCTGAGCAAACTGGAGCGAGGACAGGAATCAAGCGCACAACCTTACCATCACGAGCCGAATACCCTAACCGCTAAGCCATGCACCTTCTACAGACAAAACAAAACAGAAATTAATACATTAAGGATGGTGTTTATATCTCTTATCGGGGGTTGCAGTGACTTAGGGGGTTTGAGTTTCATGCCAACCCATTCATCAAAATGTGCACGCGTGTATATTTCACATATACACACACACAAATATATATATATATACATGCACACACACACATATATATATATATATATGCGTATATATATATATGTGTATATATATATATGTATATATGTATATATATATATATATATATATATATATATATATATATATATATATATACAAATATGTGCGTGTATGTATGTATATATATATACACACACCCATATATGTATATATGTATGCAGGTATATATATATATATATATATATACACACATATATATATATACACATATGTATACATATATACACATATAGACAAATATATGTATGTATATATATTTATGTCTATATATATATGGATATATATACATATATATATATATATATATATATATATATATATATATACACACACACACATACACACACATATACGTAGATATATATGTATATATATATATGTATGCGTGTGTGTGTATACGTACTTGTGTGGCTGTTGTACCCTGATAGCTATTCAAACATTAATGCACACGGACATCTCGTACGCACACACACACACACGCACACACATACGCATCCATATCTATGTTTAAAAATTGATGGAATAAGACACCGCAGTCACCCAATATCTGTTTCATATCTGTTCCATATCTGTTTCATATCTGTTCCATATCTGTTTCATAGCTGTTCCATATCTGTTTCATATCTGTTCCATATCTGTTTCATATCTGTTTCATATCAGTCAGATATGAAACAGATATAAAACAGATATGAAACAGATATGGAACAGATATGAAACAGATATGGAACAGATATGGAACAGATATGAAACAGATATGGAACAGATATGAAACAGATATGGAACAGATATGAAACAGATATAAAACATGTGTGTGTGTGTGTGTTGTATTTCAACAGAAGTCTTACATATCTTGTTTCCTTCTTTTTTTTCTTTCTCTGTTTGTTTGTTTCTTTCTTTCTTGCAATTGGGAGGTCTATAGGGTTTTTTGTTGTTGTTGTTGTTTGCTTTGTTTTTGCTTCTTTGTTGTTGGATTTTTGGATTCCTTCAGTTATTTTATCAAAAGTGGACAGTGCTTTCAGTATTATTGTTGTTGTTGTTGGTGGTGGTGGTGGTGGTGGTGGCAGCGGCGGTGGTGGTTGTAGTGGTGGCAGTGATGGTGGTGTGCTGTTGTTGTAGTTATTGTTGTAGTAGTAGTAGTTGTTGTTGTTGGTGGTGGTGTTCATGGTGTTGCTGTTATTGGCATTGTTATTCTTGTAGTTATTGATGTCTACTCTGAGATCGCCCCTCATCAAAGACACTCCAGCCTTGAACCATCCCACCTGACTCTCTCACTCTCTCTCTCTCTCTCGTCATATATATATATATATATATATATATATATGGGAGAATTTACGAAAAAAACAACAGACAAAAGACAGGTGGTGTAGGAAACAAATAGATGTATTAGTTTAACGCTCGGGAATTGAAAAAGTCTTTAACATTTCGAGCCTACGCTCTTCAACAGAAAGAAACAAGCAGAGAAAAAAATGTGTGTAGTGGTTAGCGATTGTTTTATTCCTTCATTTGTTTCAGTGATTTGACTGCAGCATCGCTTTTAGTCAAACAAATCAACCTCAGGATGTATTCTTTGTAAGCCTAGTACTTATTCTATCATTCACTTTTGCCGAACTACTAAGTTACAAGGACGTAAACACACAAGCATCGATTGTCAAGTGATGTTGGGGGGACACATGCAGACACACAAACATATACATATATATATATATATATATATATATATATATAAATCTAGATTCAGGTGAATATGGTACTTAAGTTTAGGCACCAGAATTTAGTACGGTATTATCCATAGTTTCAAAATAAGGTGATTAAAATCAAAATAAGCAACAAGGATATTCAAAGTTAATGTAGTACGATTGTTTCATGCGACTCCATTTAATTAAGCAATGTGAACGTTAATTATATCAAATGTAAAATGTAGAGCAATCTTCAGCTGCTCAAAGATATAGAAATTTAATGAAATTACATTTAAACAGAAGGAAATATTTTTATAACTAAATCTAAACTCTCCAAGTAGAAAGGAAGAATACAAAAAACCATTTTGGCTTAGCCATACCATACAGGCTAGTTCTCAGGGAGATTCAGCACAACACAGAGTGTGACAAGGCTGGCCCCCTTTGAATTACAGGTACTACTCATTTTTGCCAGCTGAGTGGACTGGAGCAATGTGAAATAAAGTGTCTTGCTCAATGACACAACGCGTTGCCGGGAATTGAACTCGCAACCTTACAGAGTGCATGTATGTGCATGCACATCTGTGTAAATATATGTAAGAACCTTATGCATAAATATACACTCATGTACACACACCTCAAGGACTAAAAGATATAACTTCAGACTGTAAACCACACAACAAAACAAAAAAACACAACTAAAACATCAGAGAAAAAACAATCAAAGACAAATCTGCTGCAGCAAACACAAAGCAATATTCTCAAAGGACAGTGACATGCATACGTACCACACCCCTACGTCAAAGTGGGGAGGCACAGTAAGCAGTGCAGTAGTACATCACATGGGACTGCTAAAAATAGCAGCATCAACATCATTATGGTCATAATAATAATAATAACAACAACGCAGGAGTGGCTGTGTGGTAAGTAGCTTGCTTACCAACCACATGGTTCTGGGTTCAGTCCCACTGCGTGGCACCTTGGGCAAGTGTCTTCTACTCTACCCTCGGACCAACCAGATCCTTGTGAGTGGATTCAGTAGGCGGAAACTGAAAGAAGCCCATCATATATATATATGTATATATGCGTGTGTGTATGTTTGTATGTCTGTGTTTGTCCCCCACCACTGCTTGACTACTGATGCTGGTGTGTTTACGTTCCCCGTAACTTAGCTGTTTAGCAAAAGAGACTGATAGAATAAGTACTAGGCTTTCAGAGAATATGTCCTTGTGTCGATTTGTTCGACTACAGGCAGTGCTCCAGCATGGCTGCAGCCAAATGATAGAAACAAATGAAAGAGTAAACTGCTTCCACTTTCGGCATAAAGCCAGTAGCTTTATGAGAAGAGGGTTTAGTTAATTACCCCCAGTATTTGTCAAGTGAAATAATTGTAGTTGTGACCAGTACTGGTGGCACATAAAAGCACCCATGCCGGTGACGCATAAATGGCACCCACTACTCTCTTGGAGTGGATGGCGCTAGGAAGGGCATGTTAGGAAGAGAATCCAGCCATAGGAATCAAGCCAAAATCTGATGGAAACCTGGTACAGCTCTCTGGGGTGCCAGTTACAGTCAAACTTGGAATTAATCCTTCGTCAGCTGCCTCTATTCTAACTAGATGTTTCGAAGATAAGGCAGAACGTACTCTAGAATATATATATATATATATATATATATATATATATATATATATATATATATATATATAATCCAAGGCACCAACAACTGTATCTGTTTTCCTATGTGTTCCTTCCGTTGTCTGTAGTTCATTGTTCTAACGTCCTGTACCCTGATATGCATCTATATACACATGTAGATGTAAGTATGTACATATATGTGTGTATACATGCATATATATTCTTTGTATTATATATATATATATATATATATATATATATATATATAACCATTTTAAGCGTGGCCGTTACCAGTACCGTCTGACTGGCCTTCGTGCGGGTGACACGTAAAAGCACCCACTACACTCTCTGAGTGGTTGGCGTTAGGAAGGGCATCCAGCTGTAGAAACTCTGCCAAATCAGATTGGAGCCTGGTGTCGCCTCCTAGTCCACCAGTCCTCAGTCAAATCGTCCAACCCATGCTAGCATGGAAAGCGGACGTTAAACGATGATGATGATATATATATATATAAGGGGTATTATGAGCATTTATAGAACATGTATTCTATATAAACCCAACTAAGAATTTAAAATGGAGAAGATGGGAAAATGTTAAAAGTTTTCTATGCATGGATTTTCCATTCTCCATCTTTAATTGTTAGTTGAGTTTATATAGAATACGTTTTCTATAAATGCTCATAAAACACCTTATACTCGTTAGATTTTCATATTTTTTAAATAAATACTTACAATAGTAAGCTGACAATTTAATATGAAGAATCTTTATGAGATATCTAATTAACGAAACAAAAATGTTCTAATTGAACTCAACTTTTCTCATATATATATATATATATATATATATATATATATATATATATATACATATATATATATATATATATATATATATGTATACACACACACAAAATATACATTCACACATGCATATATATATATATATATATATATATATATATATATATATATATATATATATATATATATATATATATATATATATATGTGTGTGTGTATGTATGTATATTTATATATATATGTCTATATAGGTATGTATATTTATATATATATATGTATGAATTGCTACGCATAAAAGTGAAGTATGATACCAGAATTTTCAACAAGTCAAATTATTATAACTTACATACATGCATATATATGTGTATATGAATAAATTTATATATATATATATACATTTATATATACACACATACATGCATATATAGACATACATACATATATATATATATATATATATATATATATACACACATATATATGGACATATATATACATATATTCACTCACACCTTTTGTTACCATATTTCTGTTGAGATGTTCTGTGTTTCTTTCACTTAATTTTAAATATAACAAAGAATTTAGTAAAATAACTTAGTTATCATTAAGCTAGTGTTAGGAACATGAATTGTGACTAAGGTTTGGTGGAAGATTTTAATTCAGAACTTTTGAAAACAAGACATTTGTATTACAGAATCAGAGGCGGTTTCGGTTGGGTTGGTATTCAAAGGGTTAAAAGCATTCATGACGGCACCACATAATAGCACTTGTGCCAGCACCATGTAAAGTCACCGATGCTGGTGTCACAGTAAAAGTATCCAGCTTTAGAAACGGGGCCAAATTAGACTGGAACCTGGTTCAGTTCTCCTGCTTACCAGCAGTGGTCAAACTGTCCAACCCATGCCAGCATGGAAAATGGACATTAAAGGAGGAGGAGGAGGAGGAGGAAGAACAATGACTTTGAAATTTTGACTTGCATGCTATTGTCAGACTGTTGATGGTGAACAAGTGAAAACTTCAATGTCACTATCGAAAAAATAAGTTTTTCCTTGTAAAACCCTACCCTCTACTAAAAATGTATTGAATGGATTTGGTAGATGGAAACTGGAAGAAGCTCGTCGTCTATATATATCATCATCATCATCATCGTTTAACGTCCGCTTTCCATGCTAGCATGGGTTGGACGATTTGACTGAGGACTGGTGAAACCGGATGGCAACACCAGGCTCCAATCTAAATTTGGCAGAGTTTCTACAGCTGGATGCCCTTCCTAACGCCATCCACTCAGAGAATATATATGTATATATATATATATATATATATATATATATATATATATATATACATACATATATGTATGTATATATATATATATATAATAATATTAGGGACAAAATCCAAAATTACAGGTAAAAACTCAATTAAAATCAATTTATAAAAAATGTATGTATTTGTGTGTCTGTGTTTGTCCCCCCACCATCACTTCATCACTTGACAACCAATGTTGGTGAGTTTACGTCTCCGTAACTTAGTGGTTGAGCAAAGAGACTGATAAAATAAGTACTAGGTTTACAAAGAATAAGTCATGGAGTCGATTAGTTCGACTAAAAGCGGTGCTCCAGCATGGCTGCAGTCAAATGACTGAAACAAGTAAAAGAGTAAATATAATGTGATGGGTGTCCATATATTACCTTTACAATTTCAGAAGAACATGAGAGTTTATTGGAAAACATAGGGAAACAAAAGTCTTATTAGAAACATAGGAACACTTCCATGTAGGTTCCATTGGTTGTGAAAAAACACCATGTCGAGATGATAGAATACAATAAATGGTGGAAGCTGTAAGAATAATTTATGTATGCATATAAAATGAAGCTGGGAAATATGACAGGTGAATACATAGATAATTATTTAACCACGTGAATCCGTATCATATAGTAAATGTGTGTGTGTGAGTGTGTTTGTGTGTATCATGTGAAAATTAATAAACATGTATTGTTAAAATGTATCAAATAATTCTTCAATTTAATGTTGAATTGTTTTTATATAAAACATCACATAATGTATATATATATATATATATATATATATATATATATATATATACACACATATATATATATATATATATATATACACACATATATAAAAATTGACAAAAGTGTACAGTTTGTTCTCTGCTATAAAGTATTGAGCAATTCTTCAATTTGAATGTCAAACCATTTTTTGAAAAAATATCTTCACATAAACAGAAATATCAATATGTATATACTTATATATATATATATATATATATATATGTATATATATATATATATATACACACACACACACACACACACACATATACATATCACATATACAAATACATATGTATACATACATACACATATATATATACATATATACATGCATACATAATACATATATACATATATATATATATATATATATATATATATATATATATATATGTATACATGCACACACACACACACGTATATATACATATGTATGCACATATATGCATGCATATACATGCATAAACATACATATCTATGCACATATATACCTGCATGTACATATATATAATGTGCGTGTTTGTGTGAATATATGCATTTACAAAACAAAATAAAAGATATAACTGTTGGTGCCTTACCTTAACTTTCTTGTTAGACAAATCCCGAAGGTATCCTCGTCTATTTAATGCTGTTCCAGGGGACTGTGGATAAAGGGATGGGGTAGAATTGGAAGGGGAAAGAAAGCGTGCCTTTGACCACAGCCGAGGCGAGAGCCGCGACAGCGCATGAGGAGGCCGTGGCGGCAACGTGAGTGACAGCTGAGGAGACGAGCAGGGTGACGTCGTTGGGGACACCTGTGGGGATGGGGACGCCCGCGGCGATGGGCTCGCCTGTGGTGATGGGCTCTTCTGTGCTGAACGGCTCGCCCGTGGGGACCGCTGAGGAGATGGGCGTAGGAAGAATTTTGATGATCGCTTTGGCGACGGCTGTGGTGACGGTTGTGGTGATGGCGTTGGTGATACCGTCAATGGTGACGGTACTTGTGGCACTGTCGACCGTGGGGCTAGAGGCAATGTCGTTGGACGTGGTGCATGTACTGGTGTTATTGGCGGTGAGGATGATGGCGTCTGTGTCGACTCCTCTTGTGGTAATGTCATTGGCAACGCCATCACCGGCAATGACGGGCTGGGCAGTGACGGTATTGACTCCGCCCGTGATGAAGATGTCATCGGGGGTGACATAGGTGACCCTGTCGGTGGGGACGGCGCTGTGGGTGATGATGGAGAGCCTGTCAATGACGATGCTGTCCCAGGTGTTGACGGTGAGTCCGAGTCCACCAATGAGAAAGACACCGTGGGTAGTGACGGTGAAACTGCCAGGGGTGACGGTACCCTGGGTGGAGATGGTGACCCCGTCAGAGGGGATGATGGCCTGGGAGGTAGCGACGACGAGGCCATTGGTGGTGTAACATCCATTGGGTTTATAATGACGGTACTTCAGGAAGATATGGCGACTACAGCGACGACGACGGCAACGACGGCAAAATCTGCCGTCGGATTTCAACGTTTTCGTTGACGCTGACGTAGAGTATTGATTATCCGTGCACGTAAGGTCAGTTTGTCTCGTCGGTTGGACAAGGTGGACGGTGGTCAGCATGACTGTCAATAACAACTCATCTGCTTCACTGCTGTTTCGTCTTGTTTTAAAGTCTTAATTAATACTATATTACCATCGTTAACATTCTTTTTTGAGGTGGTTAGTGTTGTTGCTACTGTGGTGGTAGGTGGTATTGATGTTGTGGTGGCGGCAGTGATGTGGATGGCGGTGGTAGTGGTGGTGGTGATGGTGTTGGTGGTGGTAGTAGAGGTAGTATTGATATTGTTGTAGTAGTAGGTTGTGGTGGTGGAGGTAGTATTAATATTCACTTCCTTATG
>NC_142957.1:16443437-16445937 GCF_046866305.1 Octopus bimaculoides
CGTCAACACCATCATCATCATCACCGTCGTCAGCATCCCCCATCAACATCACCACCATCAACATCACTGTCATTGTCATCATTGCCGTTGCCACCACTATCATCACCACCACCATCGCTACCACTGCCACCACCACCATCGCCACCACCACCACCACCATCGCCACCACCACCATTATCATCATCACCATCACCATCATCATCATGGTGGTGGTGCTGATGGTATTTAGGTCAGTTGTTGTGTTTGAAGCGTAAAGTTAAGTTTGGTTGGCTGCTTTCTTGCACGCACAAACACATGCATATTAACACACACATATACACACATCTATACACACACGCACAGATTCATACACCTACACAGATTCATACACGCACACATACACACATATATATATATAGACACATACATGCATCTACCTACACACATGCATAAACCTACACAAATACATACATGCATACATACACACACACACCCACATACATACGCATACATCAATATACACACATATCTATTAAAATACATGAACACATCTATATATATATATATATATTTACACACAGCAATACCCACCCACACACACATATATGTGTGTATATATATAGATATTTATATATACATATATATACATATATACATATATATATATATATATATATATATATATATATATATATATATATATATATATACACACACACACATATATATATACACACACATGTGCAAGCATATATAGAACTACTGAGATAGATATTTCTATGTGTATCTATACACACACACAAGCATATAACTACAGGAACATACACATACCTAGAGAAATACACACACATATTAGACGCATATGCACATCGATAAAGACACATACACACGTCTGTAGAAATGCGAAGATTGCAACCACGGTGACACATATACACATTACAGACACAACTATATATACATATAGGTTGTGCTTTCCAAAATGGAGGCAAACAACTTTCTCCATGTGGTCAGCTAGAAAAATTGTTAAGACATTACTTTCCTTAACATGAAACCACATGGTAGCCTTAATTCACAAATAAAGAAATTATATCCACCAATGCAGTGTTGAGCATTCAACATTTACGTAAATTTATATATATATATATATATATATATATATAGGAAGGGCATCCAGCTGTAGAAACTCTGCCAAATTAGATTGGAGCCTGGTGTAGCCATCCGGTTTCACCAGTCCTCAGTCAAATCGTCCAACCCATGCTAGCATGGAAAGCGGACGTTAAACGATGATGATGATGATGATGATGATATATATATATACACTCTCTGAGTGGTTGGCATTAGGAAGGGCATCCAGCTGTAGAAACTCTGCCAAATTAGATTGGAGCCTGGTGTTGCCATCCGGTTGCACCAGTCCTCAGTCAAATCGTCCAACCCATGCTAGCATGGAAAGCGGACATTAAACGATGATGATGATGGTGATGATGATGATATATATATATATATATATATATATATATATAATTCATTATATATATACAGTGTGCATTTAAACACATAAGAGATGGCCATAATCGGACATCTAAACCGCTAGAAGGAGTAGTTAAAATCCAAACCACAATTTGGGGTAATTTCAAAAGGGAATGAAAAATAAAAACATTTACCATCTATTTCCTGGACCATGGTTTCAAGCTATCTTCAGTAAATAAAGTAATTTACTAGGTGAAGCTCTCATCAGCAGGAAAGCCGTATATATATATATATAAGGTACAGTATATATTTAAATACATAAGAGGAATCCACTCATGGGATTCCTTACGCTAGAAAGAACTCCTAGGTTCCAGAACCACAAAATTAGGGATAAAATTTCGAAAGGAACGGATTGAAAAATAAAAACTTTTACCATGTGTAAAACACATGGTAAAAGTTTTTATTTTTCATTTTTATTTTTCGAATTGTCTCTTTTTCAATTAATTTTTAAAATAATAAAGAATTTAGTCAAATAACAGACATTTTTAAGCTGGTGTTTGGAACACGATTTAAGAAGAAATTTTAAAGGTAGGTTTTAATTTAAATTACTTTAACATTTTGTCACCGTATTTCTGTCAAAATACAGTCTTTGTTTCAATTATGGTTAAAAATAATGAATAATTAAGTCATTTAGCTTTGTCTTTGTTGAGTTGGTGTTTGGAACACAAATTAAGAAGGAATTTTAAACAAAGATTATTGTAACAGTGCAAGGGTTTCAAAACTGGAAAGGTGGGTTTCACTCAAAATTACTACTTTATTGCCCCCACCGTGAAACACTCACACTCACACACACACACATTCACACATGCTTAACTACATACACATAGGTACCCCATAAGTAGTGAAGGTAGGTGTGTGTGTGTGTGTGTGAGGGGGGTGTTCAGATAGAAAAGGGTTCGGATTGCATTGAGGGTGGCTGAAGTGGGGAGTGGCAGGGCTGGAGAGCTACTTGCCATCTTGGAATGCTGATACTTATACACACACAAAGACATAG
>NC_142957.1:16450937-16460937 GCF_046866305.1 Octopus bimaculoides
ATATATATATATATACAGAGAGAAAGACAGACAGACAGATACACACACACACACACACAGAGATTGACAGGCAGACAGAGAGATCAATAAATAGGTTGATAGTTGAATATAGAGAGAGGTAAATAGAAAGATTGATGGATGGATGGATAGATAGATAGATAGGTAGGTAGATATAGATAGATAAATAGATAGACAGACAGACAGATAGACAGATACATAGATAGAGACAGATAGATACATACATAGATATTTACACACACACACACAGACAGACTGAGTGATGCTGATGTGTTATTTAATGGTAAGTGACATAATAGCGGTTGATTTACAGTGAATGGTAGACATACTATAAGCATGACTATTGTTATGCTTGTTGTTGTTGTTGTTGTTGCTGTTGTGGTGGTGAGGAAGGAGTTTCCATGGTGTTGTAGTATGGCGGTAGTTTGGTGTGAGAAAAATTTTATAGACAAACAGACTCTGATATGGGAAATATAAGGATATCATCATCATCATCATCGTCATAATCACCATCATCATCCTCATGTAATCATCACCATCATCATCATAATCATCAACATCAACTTCACCACCGTCATCATCTCCCTCATCATCAGCAGCATTATCATCATCTTCATCATAATTATCATCATCATTATTACCATCATCGTCTTTATCATCATCATCATCATCATCATCCACATCATTATCATCATCATTTAATGCCTGCTTCCCATGCTGGCATGGGTTGGACAGTTTGACAGGAGCTGGCCAGCTGAAGAGCTGCCCAGGCTCCAATTGTCTGTTTCGGCGTGGTTTCTGCAATTGGATGCCCTTCCTAATGCCAACCACTTTACAAAGTGAACTGGGTGCTTTCACATTGTGTCGGCACAGGTGCATTTATGTGGCACCAGTACGAGCGCTTTACACGCGACACCAGCACCCACAAAACCACAAGATTAAGGACGCTCAACTGGAGAGAGACGCAGGGGACAAGCCTGCATGTAAGGACAACCATGATTTTATTTAACTCTCACCTTACTGACAAGGCCTTTGTACACGGTCTGAACAGCTTTCACCTGCCATTTGCCTGTCCCTGGCTCCTCAGAGCCCACCATATCACAAAGTGGGACACTCTATCGAAGGCTTTCTCTATATCAATGAATGCCAGGTATAATGGTTTATTCTTAGCCAAGTATTTCTTTTACAGTTGCCTGACTATGAAAATAGCATCAGTAATGCTTCTCCAGATGAAGCCAGACTGCATTTCACGTAGCCTAATTCTGCTCTGAATTAATTGGACTCTAGCTCTCTCTCCATAATTTCCATCACCTGGTCCAGGAGTTTGATGCTTCTATAACTGTTTCTATCTAAAGTAACACCCTTACCCTTGTAGCAGCTAACAATTGTGCTGCTGTGCCAGTCACTGGGTATTACACCTTCCTTGAAAGACCTGATTAACTATGCAGGTGACTAGCCTGTATCCTACCTTACCGGATATTTTCAGCATATATATATATTTATACATATATACATAAATATGCAAAATAGCTAGGTGTAAAATCCCAAAAAGTGATTAGAGTGAGAGGTGTAGTGATCAAAGTGATAAGCGTAGGAGTGGCTGTGTGGTAAATAGCTTGCTTACCAACCACATGGTTCCGGGTTCAGTCCCACTGCATGGCACCTTGGGCAAGTGCTTTCTACTATAAACTACTATAGCTTAATTTTCCTCTCACACCTACCCAACAATGTCATTCTAAAAATAAAACAGAGAGCATTGAAATCTCAAAGCTATGAGATACTGCGTAATTAATTCAAACCACAGCTAGATCCAGCCTCTCACACCTACCCG
Organism: Octopus bimaculoides; assembly: GCF_046866305.1. Classification (NCBI taxonomy): domain Eukaryota; kingdom Metazoa; phylum Mollusca; class Cephalopoda; order Octopoda; family Octopodidae; genus Octopus; species Octopus bimaculoides. The sequence goes on from NC_142957.1 coordinate 16,452,787, forward strand.
ACAATGTCATTCTAAAAATAAAACAGAGAGCATTGAAATCTCAAAGCTATGAGATACTGCGTAATTAATTCAAACCACGGCTAGATCCAGCCTCTCACACCTACCCGACAATGTCATTCTAAAAATAAAACAGAGAGCATTGAAATCTCAAAGCTATGAGATACTGCGTAATTAATTCAAACCACGGCTAGATCCAGCCTCTCACACCTACCCGACAATGTCATTCTAAAAATAAAACAGAGAGCATTGAAATCTCAAAGCTATGAGATACTGCGTAATTAATTCAAACCACGGCTAGATCCAGCCTCTCACACCTACCCGACAATGTCATTCTAAAAATAAAACAGAGAGCATTGAAATCTCAAAGCTATGAGATACTGCGTAATTAATTCAAACCACAGCTAGATCCAGCCTCTCACACCTACCCGACAATGTCATTCTAAAAATAAAACAGAGAGCATTGAAATCTCAAAGCTATGAGGTACTGCAGGATTAATTCAAACCACGGCTAGATCCAGCCTCTCACACCTACCCAACAATGTCATTCTAAAAATAAAACAATCAGGGTATTGAAATCTCAAAGCTATGAGATACTGCAGGATTAATTCAAAACAATTTGGCTAAATAAGCATTACAATTAACAGAATAATCCAAATGCTAAAGTGCTGAAGTCAGATTCTGGACATAAATATTTTTGCAATATCTTCTATACATATCGTGAATATTTTGCGGAGTCATACGTACGTAACACCTACTAATATTTTTGTATTCTGTGTACCTGTGGCATGATTATGCACTTTGTTGAGCATTACGGTTGGTTGTTTTCGATGTTTTTCAAGTAGGTGGTGTGGTGTGGCTGGTATTACAAGAAAGACAGTGGAATCGGTAGGTGATACTTCGAGTCTGTTTGTTGTGGAGCCAAAATTTCTAGTTGATTGATGTAGGATAGAAATAGAGCTATGATGCAGATGGTTTGTCTGGGGAACGGCAAGAGCAGGGAGGAGACGTGTGTGTGTGTGTGTGTGATGTCATTTACACATGAAACTGTATTTTTAGTTGGGGGTGGGCAGGGGAAAGTCGTGCAGGGTAAAGGTGTGCAGGTTTGATGCTAATTATATTAATAAATATCGGTGGATGTCGTTGCTTTTGGTGGCCCTCTTTATTCAGAATGACAGGACGTGGTTTTCAGGAGATTTAGTTCTTATTTCTAGCAGGTTGACAGGACAAGTAAATCCTCATTTGTTGCGTTGTGGTATTCATCTTGGGTGCTCTCGTTTTGAAATATTCTACTTTTCCATGATATGACATGCACAAGCTTAGCTGTGTGGTGAAGGACGTTATCTCCCTACCGCTTGGTTTCAGGTTCAGTTCTGCGTGGCCCTTGGGCCCAGGGCCAACTAAAGCTTTGGGGTTGTATTTAGTTGGCAGAAACTGAAAGAAATTTATCCATGCGATTAAGAAACTTGCTTTGCAAACATGTAGCTTTGAGTTCAAACCCACTGCGGGCAAGTGGTTTCTGCTTTCCAACCAATGCCTTGTGAATTTGGCACGACTATATATATATATATATATATATAATCATAAATATACAGGGATTAGCATTGAGTTGCTTCTCCAACATACTGAAAATTTAGAAATAGCAGTCAAAGAACTACTGATTCTAAACTACAAATTTTTCTCTAAAACGTAATCCCTCCACACGGGACTTTTTTTCATACAGGACTATATTTGATATATATTTATATTTTATATTTTATATTTATATTTTATATTTTATATATATATATTTTTTATATATATATATATATATATTTCATTTTATCCAGTTTCAGCTCATGAGCTGTGGCCATGCTGGGGCACATATATATATATATATATATAAAACAAATAATAAATGAGTATATGCATATATACGTACAGGTAGGTGCATACCTACGTCTACCTGTATATATAGGTGCATATCTGGGTACAGGACATTGCAAACAAAACGTAGACAAGAAAATAATAATAACCAGAGTACAGAAAACACACAGGCCACATAGAGAACATTTTCCTTCGTTAGCTGACACATCGTTAAAATGGCTCTTCCCATGGACCGCAAATTAAATTTGTATACACAAATTAAACCTGTGCCATGGAGGAATGTAGTGGCGGACAAAAAAACAAGACAGGAAAACAAACGGAAAAGGAAACAAGACAGGAAAACAAACACACACACATACATATATAACCTTCATCTTTCATTTCTTTCCTTCATTCTTTCAGCCTCTTTCCATCACTTTTCTCATTCCTTCCTTCACACTTTGCTTCTCTTTCCTTTTTCCCTTTAACTCTCTTATTTCCTTCATTTTTTTCCCCTTTCATTCTTTCAGTCTCATCCAATCACTTCTTTCTCCAATGATCCCTCACACTCTCTTTCTCTCTCTTTTCCCATTTATTCCTTCTTCATTCCACACAAACAAACCCAAGCACACAGACACAGACACAGACATCCAACTTTACCAATTCCATCCATTCAATCATTACACAACCAACATCACTAAACAACATTAATAACCCAGATTCTCTCCAGCCATTTCCCAAGAAATCTGCTGCTGTCACTTCCATAAAAGCAAGTAAATTAACCAGTACCCAACACAAAACTTCTGATTTCTTGCGTCAACCAGAAACCACATTTGCCCTTCGTTCTAACATGGAGTCAACTACCTATCGCATGTAACTGCTATATTAATAATCAAAAGCAACTCTTACCAAAATTTTACATTTATTTCCTTTCTGAAGTTTTTAGAAACGGTCAGCTATATGATGCTTTCAGAACCATTAGGGATTCCTTTGTATTCAAGACTCTTTTTGTTTAGCTTTCTTTTTGGCTGATCAAAAGCAGCCTACAACGTTAAGCAGATGTTGCTGGCACCAGAATCATGGAAACGTTAGGTTGAAGAATAATCTTGCATCTGTAGATATTGTTTGGTTGTCAAAATTTTCTGTTTCAGGAATATTACATCTGTCATCATATAAGCGCAGGAGTGGCTGTGTGGTAAGTAGCTTGCTAACCAGCCACATGGTTCCGGGTTCAGTCCTACTGTATGGCACCTTGGGCAAATGTCTTCTACTATAGCCTCGGGCCGACCAAAGCCTTGTGAGTAGATTTGGTAGACGGAAACTGAAAGAAGCCCGTCATATATATGTATAGTGTATGTGTGTGTATATGTTTATGTGTCTGTGGTGGGGGAAGTTGGTGTCAAAAAGAATATTTATTACATGCTCGTTCATAACCTCCATTTATTAACCTCTTAATATACACATTTCTTTTTTTTTTTTTTTTTCCGATTTCCTTGCAAAAAATATATTTTTTAAATATTTATTTTGAGTCTGTATATAACGAAGAATAAGTATGCAAATTAGTCTGGATCGGTTATGATTAATTATAAAGTTACTGATAGAAATGATAGGTAAGGATAGAAAACGAGAATAATATCATGAACGATGTATTTCAGGCTAGAAATAAGTGACAAACGCCTCCAGAGTACAGTGAACGTATATTTTCTTTCGAATATATATATTTATTAGACATCTCTCAACGAAAATATACGGGATAATATGTTAAGAGGTTTAATGCCTGTAGCATTAATAAATATTCGACATTGTCAGTCATCCGTGTAATTTTCAACATGCCTCCCAAACATTCAAAAGCCTTAGAATTAGCATCTCTACTGAGGATATAATACTCAACGAAAGAAAAGAGGTTCGTTTAATGTTCAATTTCTAATTCTACAGCTTATAACGACTTGTTATAATCAAGCAGGATTAACGTAATTTTCAAAGTGTGTTAAGTGGTGTATTTTTTTTTTTTTTTTTTAATTTTTGATGTCAAAAGCTCATGGCTTCGTTCAAAAAAATAAAATAAAATTAAAAATTAAAAAATGAAAGATTTCTGAAGAAATGAGAAAATTCCAGGAAAAGTGGACAAATTTTTATTTATTTGTTGAAATAAAAATAAAAAAAACACTGTGATGAAAATGATTCCCAAAAAACGGTTTCAGTACAGTTTTAACAGAATGATTTGGAAGAATTAGAGGTAAGTTCTCTGATAATTTTCTTTCTTGTAAATAAATATTTATGTTGATTTATGAATTGCAAGACGCAACGGAAATTTTAGGAAAATAAAAAGAAAAATAAGGGGAAATTTTACCGGTGAGTGGGTTAAATTTTAAGGCACAATAAGAAAATGACTCCCCTCGAGACACAACAGTATATGTTTAAATGTTATATATGAAAATAAAGCAAAACACACTGTAAGCAACATCATCATCATCATCATCATCGTTTAACATCCGCTTTCCATGCTAGCATGGGTTGGACGAATAGACTGAGGACTGGTGAAACCGGATGGCTGCACCAGGCTCCAATCTGATTTGGCAGAGTTTCTACAGCTGGATGCCCTTCCTAATGCCAATAAATATATATATATATATATATATATATCATCATCGTAGTTTAACGTCCGCTTTCCATGCTAGCATGGGTTGGACAATTTGACTGAGGACTGGTGAAACCAGATGGCTACACCAGGCTCCAATCTGATTTGGCAGAGTTTCTACAGCTGGATGCCCTTCCTAACGCCAACTACTCCGAGAGTGTAGTGGGTACTTTTTACGTGCCACCCGCATGAAGGCCAGTCAGGCGGTACGTTTTGAATTTGTCTCCGCTATTAGAGAATTTAATATCAAGCGGCATTACACTTCAAAACATTTGGGATATGATAAATTTAAAGGAGATATTAATAAGCAAAAAAAATGAATCCCCCAAGAAACAAAACTAAATAAAGTTCTTCTCCAAAAGGCAGAAAGGACTCAAAGGAATTTTACATGAAGTTAGCGAAAGAGTGACAAAACTCAAAAAAAAAAAATATTCAGACGGTGAATTTGTAGAAGAATGTCTTTTGTCAGTGGCTGAAATTTTGTGTCCCGAAAAGTTAGGTTTGTTTGACAAGATTAGGATCATAACAAGATGGGATGAGGAAATTGCAGCAGATATCGGGGATACGCTGACAGTTAAAAAAAAAAAAAAAAAAAAGTCTTTGATTTTTTTTTTTTCACTGGTTATCGACGAAAGGTCTGACATATCCGATTGGGTTCAACTGGCCATTTTCGTATGTGGTACTGGTAAGTCATTTCATCATCATCATCATCATCGTTTAACGTCCGCTTTCCATGCTAGCATGGGTTGGACGATTTGACTGAGGACTGGTGAAACCGGATGGCAACACCAGGCTCCAGTCTGATTTGGCAGAGTTTCTACAGCTGGATGCCCTTCCTAACGCCAACCACTCAGAGAGTGTAGTGGGTGCTTTTACGTGTCACCCGCACGAAAACGGCCACGCTCGAAATGGTGTCTTTTATGTGCCACCCGCACAAGCCAGTCCAGGGGCACTGGCAACGATCTCGCTCGAAAATCCTACAGGAGCCAGTCAGGCGGTACTGGCAACGGCCACGCTCAAAATGGTGCATCTCATGTGCCACCCGCACAAGAACCAGTCCAGGGGCACTGGCAACGATCTTACTTGGCTTGCCGGGTCTTCTCACGCACAGCCCATTTCCAAAGGTCTCGGTCCGTAGTCATCGCCTCGGTGAGGCCCAATGTACGAAGGTCTTGCCTCACCACCTCAGCCCAGGTCTTCCTGGGCCTACCTCTTCCACGGGTTCCCTCAACTGTTAGGGTGTGGCACTTTTTCACGCAGCTATCCTCCTCCATTCTCACCACATGTCCATACCAGCGCAATCGTCTCTCTTGCACGCCACAACTGATGCTTCTAATGTTCAGCTTTTCTCTCAAGATACTTACACTCTGACGGGTATTCACATTGACATTCATTTGATTTCACTAAAGAATTTCTCACTGTTCAGGCAATGAAAGACAGTTTCAGGAGGTAAAATTTATGAAGAAGTGAAGAAGCAGTCTCAAAGATGAATCTTTGTTCATGAACGGCTCATCTGCATAGCAACAGACGGACCCCACCACCACCACCAGCAATGGTTGGGCTTAAGATAAGCTTTCTTATTTCTTTATTGCCTACAAGAGGCTAAACATAGAGGGGACAAAGAAGGACAGACAAAGGGATTAAGTCGATTACATCGACTCCAGTGCAGAACTGGTACTTAATTTATCGACCCCCGAAAGGATGAAAGGCAAAGTCGACCTCGGCGGAATTTGAACTCAGAACGTAACGGCTGACGAAATGCCGCGAAGCATTGCGCCCGGCACGCTAACGATTCTATCAGCTCGACGCCTTAGATAAGCTTTCTTGCCAAACTAAAGGAAGAATTAACTTCTTTCAATTTAACAAATAGTAACGTTGCCAGTGGTTAGGGCAGCGGACTCGCGGTTTCAAGTCCCAGACCGGGCGTTGTGAGTGTTTATTGAGCGAAAACACCTAAAGCTCTACGAGGTTCCGACAGGGGATGGTGGCGAACCCTGCTGTACTCTTTCACCACAACTTTCTATCACTCTTTCTTCCTGTTTCTGTTTTACCTGTATTTCAAAGGGCCAACCTTGTCACACTCTGTGTCACGCTGGATCTCCCCACAAGAACTACGTTAAGGGTACACGTGTCTGTGGAGTGCTCAGCCACTTGCACGATAATTTCACGAGCAGGCAGTTCCGTTGATCGGATCAACTGGAACTCTCGTCGTCGCAACTGACGGAGTGCCACCTTCTCCAAAAGACCACCAAACCAAAAAATGTGTTGATGTAAGTAATTTCCAGATGATAACCTGTCGCTTGTGGTATGAGAGATTTTACCTGCTGCTTCTAGCAGGTCAAACGATCGCATTACAGTTTCCCCTCTTGACTCATTTCATCTTTTATGATGTCTCGCTGTAGTTGTTGTTGTTGTTGCTGTATTCACTGCATTTATCTATTAATGGTTGTTTACAGAAAATGTGTTTACATATCGTTAATATCTTTTGGCATCTGAGTTTCTCTTCAGATTTTGTGAGTGAAAAGTGTGTGTGTGTGTGTGTAAATATAATAGACTGTGTATGTGTGTATGTTGGTGTGTGTTTGTGTAACACTGACATTCTACGGTTGCTGATATCTGTGTGTGTGTGTGTGTGTGTGTGTAAATATAATAGACTGTGTATTTGTGTATGTTGGTGTGTGTTTGTGTAACACTATGACATTCTATGGTTGCTGATATCTGTGTGTGTGGGTGTGTGTGTGTGTAAATATAATGTATGCGTGTATGTTGGTATCTGTGTTAGTGTAATGCTGACACTATGCTGGTATCTGTATGCGTGTGTGTGTGTGTGTGTGTGTGTGTGTAAAACAATAATAGACTGTATGTAACAATATGAGACTGAGTGTGTATGTGTGTAAACATGTTAGACTATGTATGTGTGTATGTTAGTATCTGTGTGTGTTTATGTAAAAATATAATAGATATGTATGTCTGTATGTTAGTATCTGTGTGTTTGTGCGTGTGTATGTGTAAGTGTGAAAATATAATCAACTGTGAATGTGTACATATTGGTATCTGTGTGTGTGTGTGTGTGTATAAAATGATAATAGAGTGTACATAACAATGAGACTGTGCTAGTGTGTAAAAATAATAGACTATATATGTGTATATGTGTGTCTAAAACTATAGTAGACTCTGTACGTAACGATGTGAGCGTGTGTTTGTGTGTGTATGAGAGTAAACACAATAGGCTATGTTTGTGCATGTGTGTGTGTATTTGTATCGCTATGTGATTGTGTAACATCATTTTTCTTATTTTTCTTCGTTCTCCGCTCATGTTCGTTTTTCTTTAATTTCGAGATAAATTTGTTTTTCAACAATTTTTGACAATTCACTAAATTTTAATTTAGATTATAACATTTCACATACAAAAGTAACAAGGAAAAAAAGAGAAGAAAATTAAATTAAATAATAATCAAATTTGCATTATATATTCATCACATACACACATATCATGTATATGTAATTATGATATTCATATCTTAATTTTTATGGAATATTTTTTGAAAATAAAACCGAAAATTAAGCCCCCCCCAAAAAAAGACAATGTAGGCAATAGTAAAAGAAGAATGTGACGCTGAGTGTCTGCTGGTCTGAGTGTGTGTGTGAGTGTGTGTGTCTGTGTGTGTGAG
>NC_142957.1:16468437-16473437 GCF_046866305.1 Octopus bimaculoides
CATAAAATATATAATTTAGAGGAAAAAAAACCCCCACAATTATTTAATTCATCCATGAAAATTCACAATCACATATAGAAAAATTTTATAAGTAAATACCATCCCCTGCCGGAGCCTTGAGGAACTTTTGCTGTTTTCGCTCAATAAACACTCACAACGCCCGTTCTGGGAATCGAAACCGCGATCCTATGACCGCGAGTCCGCTGCCCTAACCACTAGGCCATTGTGCCTCCACAACCAGAGGTAGAGTAATATGCTTTATTTAAAAGCAGCAGAAATATAACAAAAGACTGTTACTCAGAGTTTCATGTATGTTGGGAACTTCAATGTGATTGACAGCAGCAGGGGAGGAAGTTGATTTCGGAGGAAGCCGTTTGCAGATTTCCACAAAGGCATGCTAAGATTGTTGGGATTGAAGGAGATTATCATAGTCAAGTGCAGTTATGTTGTCGATGTCTGTGGTTACTGTTGGATTATGTACACACACACACACACACACACACATGCACAGGTGTGAATGAACATATCTGTTTAAGAATGTGTGTGCCTGTTTACGTTCAGATCTGCACTGAGCTAGTGACAGACAGTGATATGTGTTGACATTACCTCGTTAACAAAATTATTTTGTAGCTTTGAACTTTCAAAGATGAGTGGAATGGAAAACTCCCTCACTTTGAAAAACAAAGGAAGGTAAATGAAAAGAAGAACATCCAGCTGTAGAAATATTACTTCAGTAATAGGTAGTTGGCTAACCCATGCTGGCATCAGAAATGGACATAAAACAAATGTATAAAAGTATATACAGGTATATATATATATTTATATGTATATATATATATATGGCAGGCTTCTTTCAGTTTCCATCTACCAAATCCACTCACAAGGCTTTAGTCAGCCCGAGTCTATAGTAGAAGGCACTTGCTCTAGGTGCCACGCAGTGGGACTGAACCCAAAACCATGTGGTTCGGAAGCAAGTTTCTTATTTCTTTATTGCCCACAAGGTGCTAAACATAGAGGGGACAAACAAGGACAGACAAAGGGATTAATTAAGCCAATTGCATCAACTCCAGTGTGTAACTGGTACTTAATTTAATGACCTCCGAAAGGATGAAAGGCAAAAATGACCTCGGCGGAATTTGAACTCAGAACGTAACGACAGGCGAAATACCACTAAGCATTTCACCCAGCATCCTAATGATTCTGCCAACTTGCCGCCTTTTCAGAAGCAAGTTTTTTTTTACCACATCTGCACCAGCTACACGGATAGATAGATAGATAGATAGATAGAGGGATAAATAGATAGATGGATGGATGGATGGATACGCACATATATATATATACATACACATATATATGCATATATAACCACATACATATATAGGCAGATAAACACACACAATAATTTTATATGTGAGCAATATCTGCTCAATCATACAAAATATGCTTTCAAATGCAATAATTGTTTTCATAAACAGGTAAATATATGCACGTACAGATATGTAAATGTGTGAAAATATGAAAATATATATACACACACATATGTGTGTGTGTGTGTTTATATATACATACACACACACAAATATATATATATATATACACACACACAAATACTCATATATATATATATATAGATACACACATACGAATATATACACAACACACAAATAAATATATATATATGTACACACACATGCACACATATATATATATATATACATACACACACACAAATATATATATATATATATATATACACACACACAAATACTCATATATATATATATATATATATATATATATATATAGATACACACATACAAATATATACACAACACACAAATAAATATATATATATATACACACACATGCACACATATATATATACATACGCACACACAAATATATATATATATATACACACACACACACACAAATACTCACATATATATAGAGAGAGAGAGAAAGAGAGACACACACATACAAATAAATATATATATATGCACATACACACACACATATGTATGTGTGTGTGTGAATCTGGGTATGTATGTGCGTGTGCATCTGTTAAATCTGTACGTGCATGCAGTTGTGCATCTAAGTGTAATAATTGCATCGACGGCTGAAAGCCAGATGGTGATGCGTGGATTCTGGAAGGCTATTTTTAACTTTCTGCCCCTGGTGTTGGTGGTGGTGGTGACAATGGAGTTGATGGTGGTGTCGGTGGTGACGATGATGATTGTGGTGGTGGTGGCGTTGGACGTGGTCGTGGTTGTGGTGACGATGGTAATAATAATACTATCGGTCGTAATAGCTGTGGTGGTGGTGGTGGTGGAGGTGATATTTATTTTGTTGTTGGGGGGTGATGGCCATGGGTGGGGTGACTGGCCGTTTTTGGCTGCCAGTTGTGATAATGGTGGTGCTGATGATAATGCTGTTTTTGCTGTCGTTGGGCTGATGCTGGTGGTGACGGTGGTGGTACTGTTGCTGATAACAGTTTTATGCTGACCTCATCGGTCCAAATACGTTTCAGTCTTATGCTCACCTCATCGGCTGAGTATGCAGTTCACCCAACTTGCCCAATATATTACTAATGTTCTCTGATTGTAGCGTAGAACTAGAATTGTTTAGAGAATAAATAAATTGGTAACACCATCTGCTCAAAAACCAATAGTCATGTTGATGTTATTATATGTTATGCTAGGGGCAGAGAGACATTAACTAGAAATAAATGTATGCTAAGGTATATATAGACAAACTGGAAGAGAGTAGGTGTGTGTGAGTGTATGTATACACAGACACACACATATATATATGTATGTATGTATACATTCATATATATATTCACACACAGTATATGTGTGTGTGTGTACATATATATATATATAGGCACAGGAGTGGCTGTATGGTAAGTAGCTTGCTTACCAACCACATGGTTGCGGGTTCAGTATATATATACGACGGGCTTCTTTCAGTTTCCGTCTGGTCAGCCCAAGACTATAGTAGAAGACACTTGCCCAAGGTGCCACACAGTGGGACTTAACCCGGAACCATGTAGCTGGTAAGCAAGCTACTTACCACACAACCACTCTTGCACCTATAGCCACTCCCGTGCCTACATACATACATACATATATATATATATATATATATATATATATATATATATATATGTATGTATGTATGTATGTAGGCACGGGAGTGCCTACATATATATATATATATATATATATATATATATATATATAGATTACACAGAGAAACAAATAGTTCAGTTAGTGTTAACACATTTAATACACATGTCATTGAATTGTTAACCAGAAATGATTATGAAATATACATGCCACTAAGTGAAAATGCAAACATAATTAGTTGATTGTTAATGATGTCTTAATTGACACAAAACACTCTCAGAGGCTAATGTAGTTTCACTTTTGTTATTTGATAAGACAGATGGTTGTTTGGGTAAAAGATTTATCTGCCATTGAAAAATACTTCTTTTTTTCCAAAATATATGAGGGAACAAAGTCAAAGTAAGTGAATTATTAAAAATTCCCCCCCCACCTAATCTCTTCCGACTTCTTTTTATATTAAATCCTGATCTAATCTTAATCTATACCACCTGAAAGGTATGAGGTGATTTCATTGTAAAAAACAAACATTTTCCTGACATTTATAAAGGAACATTTGGTTGGGGGACACGCATGTATAGTTGTCATTAATTATCTGTTACATCTGTGTCTACTTCTAAAGTATGCAACTGTCAATAGCACCGTCCACCTTAGCAAGAAATATGGTGCAGCTTCTGAGAGCTATCGTATGCCATTTCCTGTTAACTGTTAACAAGCAGTTTGTCAAATAGCTCGAGTAACAAAAATAATCCAGTAGCTTTTCAATGTTCGCCATTGGACCAGATGGCTTTCTGTGCATTTTTGTACTGAATGATAGACATGATATCCACATGCTAGTAAGCTAGTTATCATAACACTAATACATATGTTAATTTTATCTATCTATCTATCTAGCTATCTGTCTGTATGTTTATTTATCCATCCGTCTCACTATTTTCCAGTTACCTGTCTACATAGCATTTATCTACCTAATTACCAATCTATCTATCTATCTATTTATTAATCTGTTCATCTATCTCGCTTATTTCTTTCTATCCATCTATCTAACTATTTCTTTCTATCCATCTACCTATCTATCTCTCTCTCTATTTATCTTATCCATGCATCTATCTAGTTATCTAGCTCGCCATCTACCTATCTATCTGTCTGTCTACTTATCTATCTTTCTGTCTATCCATCTATTTCTTTATCAATTTATCTAGTATCTATCTATCCATCTTTCTGTATTTCTGCCTGTTTTTTTAAGTATCTATCTATCTACCTATATCTGTCTGTCTATCTGTGGCTACCTGTCTCTCTCTTTCTATTTATCTATCTATCTATTGATATATTAATTCATCTGTCTGTCTGTCTATCTATGTGTGTGTGTGCTTGTGTAGGTATAAATATTTATCTACCCATCTCTTTCACCGCACATCTATTCCTAGTTAGTTTTACAATACGTCCTATATTATTAATAATCTATCACTAACTTAACTATTGTTTTACGAGCAGATGGTGTGTCTTAGTTATGTAGTCTCTAAACTGTCATAATTCTCTATGTTAACTCTACAACAATATATAAACATACATATCATCATCATCATCATTTAACATCCATCTTCCATATTCTTAACAATAGTTAAGATAGTAATGGCTTATAAATATTATGACTGCTATACCTTGAGGGTATGCATTGGCAATTGCACTATTTATCTCTCTCTTCCTTACTCTACCAATCCATCTATTCGCTGATCCTTGCTACTTGTGAATATATCCTGGCACTTCACCACCATCTCTCTCCAGCTCTCCCTCACAATCATGCTATCTCCCTCTCTCTTTCCCCTCTGGCTAGGTAGCCTTGTATCTCGTCTACAGCAGCACACCTGTTTC